>NC_051394.1:18543347-18548774 GCF_015228065.2 Penaeus monodon
GTGTGTGTGTGTGTTTTGGGTTTGTGTGTTTGTGTGTGTGTGTCTTTTTGGGGTGTGTATTATAATATAAATATATTTAAATATATTAAAAATTATATATAATATATATATATATATTTTTATATAATATACTACATAATATATATATATATATATATAATATAATATATATATATATATATATATATATTATATTATATTTTAACATACTAAATATATATAATATATATTAAATAATATAATATATATATATATTATATATATTTATATTATAATATATCAAAAAGGGTATGCTCATTTTTTGAGCAGCCGTGGACCTCTCTACCACCTTGCCACTAAAACTCATCTTGCGCTTTTCTTTCCACTTGTACCATCGACAACCGCAAAATTTTTGAGTTGTCGCTGTTTTTTTTCGGTTTCTTCTTGCCCAGTTAATACGTAGTCTGTCTGTAACCCCAAATTTTAAAACATTGATCTTTTCTGTCTACTTTTCAGCACCCCACTCAGCCCATATGATGAAATTTGGGAAAAAACTAATGATTTTCAATAACCTCATTTTGCCGTAAGAAAGTTTCTCTTTCCAATTTTTTTTGGCAATGGTAATTCTTCTTTTATCCCCGGGAATCCTCATATTTTTAGTTAAAACAGCTCCAAGAAAAGGAACTTTTCACATTTTCCAAAACCTTTCCATTATTGTAACGTTCTCATTTTTCATTCCCAGTTATTTTTGAATCTTCATGATCTTATTTTTCTTGGCAAAAAATCAAGCCATTTTTTCGCTTGTTTCTCTAACTCTATCTATAGTTGTTGTAGTTCATGATACTGCTGCAATTTAAAAAATATTCATCGGCGTCCTTAGATTTGATATTTTGTTCCTCCAACATCTACAGTTCCTTAAAAATTTTCTAGAGCACCTCTCAAAATTGTTCAGAATATATTTTAAAGAGGTGCGGAGCAGAATAACCCTGTCGCACTCTTGTTTGATGTTCCCCCAAAGGGGGTTCTTACAGTTGGGCTTTTGTTGTCTACATGGTTTTTATTAGTTGGATGATGTGTTTGGAACTTCAATGTTCATGTTATTCCGAGGTATCGTGATAAACGTATCAAATTTTTCATGAAATCGAGAACACAGGTATAGGTTTTTTCTGATGCTCGTTTTTCTATGATCTTTTTCAGATTAGAACGGGTTTCTGGTCCCTTTTTCCAGGGCGAAACCCTGCTTATTCGTTGCTTTTTCTTCTCAATTTCAACTTCATTCTTTCAGCAATAATTTTTAACAAAATTTTGCTGCTGTGATTATAAATGCAATTGCCTGTTTTTGGGCCCCTTTTTTGGTTGGGAGCAAGACTGATTTTACTCAGTCTTCTGACATTTCTTTCATTCATATTTTTGTAAAAATTTGTAGAAAAAGTATTAAAACCCTTCCCCAGCATTTTTGATTAGCTCCTGTTATTTCTCTTTTCCCCGGGTTTTGTTATTTTTTAATTCCTTTATGGTTTTATAATGTCTAGCAGGGGTGGGGTTTATATATATATATATAGATGATAGATAGATAGTAGTAGAAAGATATAACACCCACACACACAAACCATATTATATATATATATATATATATATATATATATATATATATATATAATAATATTATATATATAATCATCACATCATCATAAAGGGGCTAACGCCGAGGGGGGGCCAGGGCCGACCCACCCTTCGTTCCAGCCACGAGGATCCCCGAGGCGAGTCTCCAGGCGGCCAGGGCCCCTCTCTAGTTCCTCACGACAGGCTCGTGAGCTGCCCAAGCCATGATCTCCTAGGGAGTCCCCAGGTCTCCTCCCCCCAGGTTTCTCGCAAAAAGGAAACCTGGGGGGCGGGTCGCCATGGGGAGGCGAGCTGGTGGCCATATACCCGATTTGGGGCGGTCCCGGATTATGCAATAAACAGGTCCCATCCCATTTCCACGGGAAACCCGCGGTTGGACACGTGGTCCTGCCAACTGACCCCCATGTCCGGCGAAGGGATTTGTTACAAAAGGCATCAAGGCGAGACTCCAAGGCACGGATAGCGTCCGGGTTTTCGCTTCCATAGAGCAAAACGGGAAGTATCAAGGGCCTTAAAGACACGCAGCTGGTCCTTCGCATAGGTACCGACATCCCCAAACGCTCTTGTGATCGATTTCAGGCTCCTGTTGCCAGACCAACCCCGTCTAGACCTGGTCTGACAACCCAGAGAATGGACTACGCTACCAAGGTTGTAAAACTTTCTGACTTCAACCCTCGCTGCAAGCTGGCGACTGAAAGGGTTCCCCTAACAGGCCCCCAAGTCCGTCTTGGTCTTGGTCCAGGAGACCCCTAGGCCTAGGGCTTTTCCCCATTGCAAACATCAAGAGCCGCCACAAGTGACTCCAAGGCTCAGTAGGATGGCAACATCGTCGGGAGGTCAAGGGCCCAGACCTTAATATTGCCTAGTGTTGCTCCGCACTGACTTTGGTGAGCTTGCTCATTATCCCGTCCATCAAGTGTTGAAAAGTGGGTGCAAGGACACAGCCTTGCCCCAACCCTGAATTTTAAGGGGAAAAAGTTCGCATACCCCCACCACACTTACAGCCTTTTAGTACCCCTAAAGAGGCTTTTATCATGCCAATAATCTGTGTCGGAACCCCCTGAGCCTCAGGGTCTCCCTAGCGATTCCGATGCACCAGGAAAAACGCCTTTTATCGATGTAGGCTGCAAACAACCCCGACCAAAAACACACGGCGTTTCCCAATTTCTCGAAGCGCTATAACGGGCTATTTGGGGCTTGCCCGGATAAATCCAGACTGCCCGGTCTCTGGTGCCCCGTAGGTGGTTGCGGATCCTTTTAGAAGGGAAAGTGAGCGAGAAAACCCTTGCCTGGTTGCTGAGCATTTTAAGCCAGGGAGTTGCTACAGTCCCCTCGATCCCCTTTCCCCCTTTAGAGGGGGGATGCCCCCGCCCCTCAGCAGGTCAGGGAATGGACCAGACTGCCAATGGCAGTCAGGACGTATGCAGGCCCCGAGCATAGGTTCACCCCCCCGCCTTTAGCATTTTAAAGGGAATCCATATGTGCAGCTTTTCCCCCTTTCGCTTGGAAATCGCCAGCCAAACCCCTGTTGGGTAGGGGGTTCCTGTGTGGGTGGGTCCGGGACAGGCACTGAGACATCGCTTGCATCCAACTAACTGTTGGAGATCCACCTGGTACAAAATGTTCAAAAAACTCAGCCCAACGTTCACGAACCCCCACATGATTGAGATGATCCCTCCATCCGCTGATGGACTGCAGCATCTGTGAGGAGGTTAGGGTTTAGTTTTTCAGGGGTTGGGAGGCAGGGCGAAAGGCATTTTCCCCAAAAAATGGCCTCGACCTCCCCAGCGATTCCTGATGAACTGTTCCTTGTTCCTTCTCAGCAGTGTCCGAGCCTACGCACCAGGAACGATGCAAGACTGATTCCCATTCGCCGAGCCTTGCGACACGCTTTGTGGGCCCCTAATGTCTCCGGGAGATGGATTCTGCCTTTCCTTGGGCGTACGCCAAGGACTCTGAGCTGCTTTTGAGTGTTACGCCTTGAAGGACCCCACAGAGAAATGGATCCGTCAGGTTGTGGTTTCTGAGAATCGGTCAGGACTGCCCTGGGGAAACCACGGGACACTCCTCCCCCTTTTCTGTCCAAGTGAAACACCTTTGGGTGGCCACTGGAGGGACTTTATATATATATATATATGAAATGGCCCGCAGGGGACCACAGCAGCCTATGGTCGGTGCCACAGAAAATCAGCCTCCGGGAAAACCCGAGTTCTGGGGTCCTCCATCGCGTGCGACAAGAATTGGTCGATTCCCTTTCCACTGTACCCCCACGCTGTACCAAGTCCCGCGATGCGAGTTGGAACGCTGGTACCCGGAGCCGAGATCCCCATTTTTTTGGGACCTGCAAAGTCCGGAGAAGGAGGTTTCTCGCTGCTGGGGTACTCCCCCAGCCTGGGGGGCCGAAGACATCTCGAACCCGCCGGTCACAGCCGGATACCCTTGAGTCGGCCCCGAACAAAGCAATGTCTCGCCGGGGGGAATCGTCTGCCACAGATGCGAGTTTGGCGTAGAACGCCTCTTTCACACGGTTTTTTTGTACTGGGGAGAGCGATACAGCATTAAAAACATGAAGCCAAAAGCATGCTTCAGTCTCAATGCCCTGATAGCTCATCAACCGGTGTCACCTCGACCCGCAGGCTGAAGTCGACTGGGGTGGTATGGTACACCCCGGAGGTGGTGACCCTCGCTGGGCCCGACAGTAGTAGGTGTAACCACCACACTGATCGTGCCGCTACCCGGTTTCTCACCCTGAGAGGGGAGCCACCTCAACTCCCCGTCGCTTCAATTCCCCCGATAGCAAGGTAAAACCCCTCATCTGCCGCAAAGACCGGATGTTTTCCCAAACGCCTACCCGAAAAAACGCCTGGGTTAAGCCTCGGGTGGTCACTCCGGGGGCACGCCCCTCGCCGCCCCCACCAACACAGCCCCAGATAAAAGGGGGTCGGCAGGGGGCGGCAGGCGTGTATAAAATATATATATATATATATATATATATATATTATAATTTTTATATATATTAATATAATATATATATATTGTATAATATATATATGTATATATATATATAATATATATATATATATAATATGATTAAATATATTAATTATATTTTAATATATAATATATATATTAAATATATATATAATATAATATTAAAAGTGTTTGGGGGGGTGTGTGGTGGTGTATATATATGTTTTTATTATATATATAATATTTTATATATATATATAAAGTATATATATGTGGGGGGGTGTGTGGTGTGTGTGTGTGTGTGTGTGTGTGGTTTTTGTGTGGGGCTGGTGTGTGGTGTGTGGTGTTTTTGTATTATTTAATATTATATAATTTTTATAATATATATATAATATAATTATATTACATATTATTTTATATATTAATTTATAAATTATTTATTATATATATTATATAATATATATGTTATATGTATGTTTTGTGTGTGTGTGTGTTTTTGGGGGGTGTGGTGTGTTGGTGTGTGTGTGTGTGTGTGTGTGTGTGTGTGTGTGTGTGTGTGTGGGGGGTTGTATTATATATTATTATTTATATATATATTAATATATATATATAATATAAAATTCATATTATAATTTTATGTTTTTATGTATAAATACCATATATATATATAATTTTAAAATATATATAAATATATATATCTATATAAAAATATAAATATCTGTGTGTGTGTTGTGTGTGTGTAATATATATATAATATATATATTATATTAAATTATTCTATATTTTTATATATATATTTTTTAATAAAATATATATTTAAAAAATTTATATATTAAATTAATTTAAATATTTTAT
>NC_051394.1:18553874-18555174 GCF_015228065.2 Penaeus monodon
ATGACACCATGTCATAAGTACTGTGGAATTTCCACCCAGCTAATACAGTTCAGTTGGTCTCGCGGTTAAACCTTGTCGTATCCTGGGCGACTGAACGTAGATAATATCCAGTGTCAAACAAATGTTCAGACAATCAGCGATTACCCTGCCAGTCCCACCGAAATGAACAAAACGCTCTCCGCAGCTTCAATACACTGCTAGTCCAGTACTATCTCGTAGGTGCGACTTCGACGTTTCCATTTTCCATAGTCATCTTACACAAATTAACACAGTTGGTGTCAAGTCCTAGCAGCAGTTGCTAAAGGACACCGTCTCTCAGACCTGCTGTTGAACTGGTCAATAGATACTTTACACTGATCTCAGCAATGGGAAATAGGAGCCACCATGCCAAACCTAAAGTTTACTGTTTGGAACACACGGACTGCCAACACTTAAGTATAATGCGGCTTTTGGCACGAATTTCACAGATATCCACAAATTAATGATTTGCCTTTCTTGGAGGCTGTCTAATTACCTCACTAGAAATATCTCTTGTTCCTGCTTCGATCCCATTAATATGCCGCAAATCATATATACATATAGAGTCATGTAAATGATTACATAAGAAAATCTAGGGTACAGAGGGTGAACTTACTAAATATATATATATATATATATATATATATATATATATATATATATATATATACATATATATATATATATATATATATATTATATATATATATATATATATATATATATATATATATTTATATATTCTTCTTCTTTTAACGGTAGGTTCATGTCTGAGCCGCCGTGGTCACAGCATGATACTTAATTGTAGTTTTCATGTTGTGATGCTCTTGGAGTGAGTACGTGGTAGGGTCCCCAGTTCCTTTCCACGGAGAGTGCCGGTGGTACCTTTTAGGTAATCATTAATATTTATATATATATATATATATATATATATATATATATATATAATATATATATAAATATATATATATATATATATATATATATATATATATATATATATATATATATATATATATAAATATATAATATATATATATATATATATATATATATATATATATATATATATATTTATATATATATATATATATATATATATATTACACATTTATATAGGGACATACATACACACACACACACACACATGTTAATTGACAAATAATCCTTTTTACATATTCTTTAAGGTGAAGTAGAGAGAAGGAGAGGAGATAGACAGAAAGAGAGAGAGAGAGAGAGAGAGAGAGAAATAGATAGACAGACAGACTGACTGATAGAGAGA
>NC_051394.1:18557774-18567774 GCF_015228065.2 Penaeus monodon
CACACACACACACCACGCACGCACGCACGCAAGCATGCATGCACGCAGGAACTATAGTGTAGTATAGTTTATCTTATATGTATTTTACACATAGTAAATAAGTATTAAATAAATGAGGTGATATACATATGGATATACAAAATAAAAAGAGTCATGAATGTTAAAACAAAGACCAATAAACTCACAGTAAGAAGGGTTAAACATGAGACTGGTAAACAAACAGGTAATCAGTACTGACCTCGAAATAGAGGGGCAGATGGGATAATAATAAATGCTTACATAAATAAACACAAGCGCTAACAGACGCTGCAAAGTCAAGAGAGAAGTCAAGGAGAAAGTAAGCAACGGTTGATCGGCAAGAAACAGACTTATAAATTTTAACTTATTACGCCGACAATGTAAACTATTTTGAGGCACGGGTGATACAGGTAGGCTACGGACGTATGTAAAACGATAGAAAAAAATTGAAAATGAAAGAACAAGAATGGATAAAATGGCACCAAACAACATTCATGCACAAAACTATGTGAAACCTTATCCTCCCCGTGATGTTCTGTTTTGATATGATGAAATCCGTGATCACAGTTTTTATAACCAAATGAAAATAAACTTCACAACCGTCACCGCTTGTTGGCGATTTGTTATAGAAATAATACACGATGAGTTTGCATTGCCTGTCAAACGTTCAGTGTTTTATATACGGTTGGTCGTTGTTTTGCATATGGCGGGTGGGTGGAAGGTGTTTCTCTTCACCTCCTGATTTCGAGTCACCTGCGACGCGCTCAGCTGGTGGCGTGGGCAGGGGACTCGTGACGAACTACTGGTTTTTGTCACATCGAGGCTTAATATAGATCCCAGAGAAGGACCTGCACGTTGCTTGACCTTTGGGGAGAGGTCCGATTCCCTATTTGATCACTTGTAATTCGGCAGGTGGTAGCGAGAGAAAACGTTTCCGAATGAGAATCATGAAGCAAACGTAGCAGATAGAAAAATGGGCAATAGGAAATGACGTGTATTAACACTGGAGGGCGAAGTAATAGATAATAAATGCAAACAAAAATAACGAAGGATAACATAAAAAAAAATAATAATAATAACAACAATCGACCAGCCTTCGCTTAGCAACCGCCTCCTCATGCCGACGAAATTCATGACACTAAAGAAGATGTCTCGAGGAGTGAGGATGCCCCACTAATGCCCCTTGATGCCCCCATACACTCGGCGAACTACTTGAGTCATCAGCGCTGCCTGCGAGGGAAGATTTACGCCGCGAGGGGATTTGCGTCCAGACTGCGCCGCGGATGATGTTACAGGAAGCGGAACTGCTGCCACTAGTGCTTGTGGTTTGAAGTAAGTTTCGTGAGTCTGCTACATAGATCACTCTCCTATGTAGAGGTATGTTGGTGGGTGACGCGTCTGCTGTAACGCTTTAGTCAACCCTTCGTCGTTGGGAATGCTTGTTCGTGCTTGAGAGAGCAAGGGCATATATAAGCGCGCATACGTAAGTATTCAGGAACAAGATGCAGATTTTAAAAATGATTTTAAGAATTTTTTGATGTAGGTCTTTACATAAGCTACGTGTGTATGCTTAAAAGAATATATTAATTTATATATATATATATATATATATATATATATATATATATATATATATATATATATATTAATATATGTATATATATATATATATTAATATATATATATATATATCTATATATATAATATGTGTGTGTGTGTGTGTGTGTGTGTATATATATATATATATATATATATATATATATATATATATATATATATATATATATATATCTACACATATATATGTACACACATATATATACGTGTGTGTGTGTGTGTGTGTGTGCATACTGCATACATACATACATATATTATATATATATATTATATATATATATATATATATATATATATATATATATATATATATATATTTATATAGAACATATATGTATGTATGTATGTATATAAAATGCACACACACACACACACACACACACACACACACACACACACACACACACACACACACACACACACACACACACACACACACACACACACACACACACACACACACACACCACACACACACACACACACACACACACACACACACTTATAGATAGATAGATAGACAGATAGATATACATATATATGCACTTCTGAAATTGAAAGGAGCTATCTTTTCGTTCTGGATTCATACTTGTGCTCTTTAAACTCTTGTTACAAAATATGAACGTGCTTTATGAGTTTACCCCGTGCGGCGCTCGTGGACGATAGCTAATGCACCCTGCGGCGTTATGGCACTTCCAAAGCATATGTTTCGTGCTAAAGTGATGAACTCATGTGCGATGGAAGCAAACACTGAAATGCTGCAATGTATATATATATATATAAAATATATATATATATAATATATATATTAATTATATATATATATAATATTCAATATATATAGATATAAACATTGTTTTATATTGATAACAGGTATTATATGTACACACGGATAAATCATATATTATATTTTAACAAATATTAAAGAACATATATAATCATATCAATAATACATATATAATTCTAATGATATATATTTATATATCTATATATATATGCTATATTTTATATAATTTATATGATATATATATTGTATGATGTATATATATATTATATATCATATTGTATATGTGCAGTATTTCAGTGGGTTTTTTCCATCGCACATGAGTTCTCACTGTGGTGCACGAATCATTGGTTTGGAAGTGCATAACGCCGCAGGGTGTTAGTATGTACGAGCGCCGGGGTGAACTCATAAGCCGTTCATATTTTGTAACAAAGTTTAAGAGCAAAAGTATAAATCCAAACGAAAGTACCCCTTTTTAAATTTTCTAAAGTGCATATTATGTATTCTATATGTCTATCATCTATCTATAAGTTGTGTGTGTGTGTGTGGTGTGTGTGTGTGGGGTTTTTGGTGATGTGTTTTGGTGTTGTGTTTTGGTGTTGGGGTGTGTTTGTTGTGTGTTTGTGGGGTGTTTGTGTGTGTGTTGTTTGGTGTTTTTTATCATACTACATCTATATTTTTCAATATATAATATATATAATATATATTATATATATTAAATATATATTTATATTATATATTTTCATAACATGCAGAACACATATCTCATATGTGTGTATGAAATTAAATTATATAATATATATATATATTATATATATATATTTATATATATAAAATTTTATATATATAAAGTATGTATTATGCATGTTGCCACACACACACACACCACACGTTTTAAATTGTGTGTATATATATATATTTATATATATATAATTTTAAAATTATATATATATTATATATACCAACAACAACACACACCAACACCCCAAAAATTATATATATATTATATAATTAATATTATATATATTATATTTTATATTAATATAATATATAATATATACTATCAGCAATACACTTTCTACATGTGTGTATGTATATAAATATATATAAATATTATATAATATATATATATATATAATATATTTATATTTCTATATAAAAATATATATGTATGTAGTATCATGTATGCACACACACACACACACACACCAAAAATAAAATGTTGTATATATTATATTATATAATTATATTATATATAAAATTATATATATATATATATTTTAAAATACACACACGCACACCACACAACAAAATAATATTTATATTTTATATATAATATATATATATAAAAATATATATAAAATATTATATTAATATATTACAATATTATATATATATTATTAATATATATTATAATATATACATATATTTTATTTTATTTTATATATATATATATTTATATATATATATAATTTATATTATTATTATATAAATTAATATTTCTTTTAACTACACACGAGCTTATGTAAGACCACACAAAAATTTTTAAAATCATTTTAAAATCTGCTCTTTTTCCTGATACTTACGTATGCGCCTTATATACCCCTTGCTCTCTCAAGCAGAAAAACCCCCAACGACAAGGGTTGACTAAAGCTTCGCAGACCGTCACCCCAACAAAACCTCTACATGGAGATGATCTATGTAGCAACCACAAAATTTTACTTAAAACCACAAGCACATGGCACTTTTTCCCCCCCTGAAACATCATCCCGGCGCAGTTGGACGAAAACCCCCCTCGCGGCGTAATCACCCCTCCACAGCGCTGATGTCAGTAGTTCCCCGGTGTAGGGGGCATCAAGGGCATTGGGGGGCATCCTCACCTCGAGACATCTTTTTTAGTTCATGAATTTCGTCGGCATGGGGAGGGGTTGCTAGCAAAGGGCTGGTCGTTTGTTATTTTATTTTTTTTTTATGTTACCTTCGTTATTTTTGTTTGCTTTTTTATCTATTACTTCGCCCTCCGTGTTAATACCTCTTTTCCCTATTGCCCATTTTTCTATCTGCTTATTTTTTTTTTGCTTCATGATTCTCATTGGGAAAAACTTTTTTCTCTCGCTCCCACCTGCCAAATTACAAGGATCAAATAGGATGGGACCTCCCCAAAGGGTCAAGCACGTGCAGGTCCTTCTCGGGGATCTAATTAAGCCTCGATGTACAAAACCAGTAGTTGTCACGATCCCTCCCAAACGCCCCCTGAGCGCGTCGCGGGTGACTCGAAATCAGGTGAAGAGAAACCCTTCCCCCCACCCCCCATATGAAAAACCGCCCAACCGTATTAAAACCAAACTTTTGACGGGAAATGCAAATCATCGTGTATTTTTCTATAAAAAATCGCCAAAACGTGGGGTGTGAAGTTTTTTTTTCATTGGTTAAAAAACTGTGACAGGGATTTCATCATAAAAAAAACATCACGGGGAGGATAAGGTTTCACATAGTTTTGTGCATAATGTTTTTGGGGTGCCATTTTACCCTTCTTTTTCTTTCTTTTCATTTTTTTCTATCTTTTTACATACGTCCGTACCCTCCTGATCCCCTGCCTCAAATATTTACTTTTGTCGCGAAAATATTTAAAAAATTTAAAAGTCTGTTTTTTGCCGATAAACCGTTGTTTTCTTTCTCCTTGCTTCTCTCTTGACTTTGCGCTCTTTTTAGGGTGTTTTTTTATGTAGCATTTTTATTATCCCTCTCCCCTCTTTTCGAGGTCGTAGTTTTACCTTTTTTGTTACCAGTCTCATTTTAACCTTCTTACTGGATTTATTGGCTTTTGCTTTAACATTCATGACTCTTTTTTTTTGTATTCCATATGTATTCACCTCATTTATTAATACTTTTTACTATGTAAAAATCATATAAAATAAAATATACACACTATGTTCCCCGCGTGCATGCATGCTTGCGGCATCGGCGTGCTGTGTTGTGTGTTGTGTTGTGGGTGTGTGTGTTTGTGTGTGTGTGTGTGTGTGTGTGCGTCCTGTGTGCGTGCCTGTGTGTGTGTGTGTGTGTGTCGAGAAGAGAGAGAGGAGAGAGAAGAGAGAGAGAAGAGTGAGAGAAGGGAAAAGAGAGAGAGAGAGAGAGAGGAAGGTGAAGGGGAGAAAGAAGGGAGAGGAGAGAGAAGAGAGAGAGAGAGAGAAGGAGGAGAAGGGAGAGAGAGAGAGAGAGAATTCGCGTGGCCGTGAGTAATTTTCAGTAAAAAGCTAAAAGAAAAAAAAGAAAAAAAAAAAATATTAGACTTGCAAATTAAATAGAAAACGGGAAGGGGCCCGCTGTAGAACCCATTGGCTTTTTCAATTTTTTATATGTTCCGTTCAATTTAACCTCTTACCCCAACCGAAAAAAAGTCTCGACTATCTTCTCATCTTTTTTCTCGTAAACAGCGCCGTAGGAGCCTAATGGAGGCGCGACAGGGAACCCATGTTTTGTTCAGGTGTTTTCTACTCCCCCCTTCGCCCAAATCCCCCCCCGTCGCCCACCCTACCCCACCTACTGACCCATCCTTACTGGTCACACTATACACGGGGGGAGCGACCATTTTATAAGGGAGGTTTCTGGTTTTTGGGTGAATTGTCTCAACCTTGTTGTGCTTGCCACTGTAGTAAACTTGTCTCATCTTTTTATCATCAATTAAATTTTCTTTTTTATTGCGCTGTTGTTGTTTTTTTTTTCATTATTATTACGTACTATTATTTATTATTATTATTATTATTATTTTATTATTTTTTATTATCAATTTTAATTTTATTTTTATTATTATTATTATTATTATTATTTTTCATCATCTCATTATTGTTTTATTATCATTATTTTATTTCACCATTATTTTTATTATTATTATTATTATTATTATTATTATTTTTATTATTTTATTTTTAATATTTTTTTATTGTCATCATTATTTTGTTGTTTTAACAAAAGTAAAAATATAATATAATAAAAATAATATAATATAAATATAAAAAAATAATAATAATAATAATAATAAAATAAAATAATTTTATTTTTATTATTATTATTTTATTATTATTTTATTATTTTTCTTTGATGATGAGAAATTTCTATTTCACTACTATTACTACCCTTTTCTATTAATATTATTATGATCTTATTATTTTTATCGTTCTTCTCCTTATCAATATTATCACGTTAAGTTGTGTTGTTCTTTTATCAGTGCTAAAATTACTGATCAATAATCCCCTTCCTTTAAAAACATACCCCCCCATTATTATTATTATTATTTCGTTTTTACATTATTGCGTTCTTTTTTTCTTTTAATTTTTTTATCATTAACTCATCATCCTTATTATTACATTTTATCATTATCATTATCGACGTTTTGTTGTTATTATTTTATTAATTATTATTATTTTTATTATTATTATTATTTTACTATCTTATTATCGTTTTCATTTTTATATTACTTCATTTCATTTTTTATTTTTATTTCAATATCTGAAATTTTCTTTTTTATTATCTTATTATTGAAAATTAATATTATTTTATCATTTTTTATCATTATTTACTAATTCAATCTTTTTTTTTATTAAACCCCGTTGTTGTTGTCGAGTTTTATTTTTTTATCACTTTTTAAAATTAAAATTATTGTTATTACATATCTTATTATTATTATTTTATTATTATTATTATTATTATTTTATTATTATTATTTTATTTCTATTATTGTTAAAGCCATTTTTATTTCTTTTATTATTATTATTATTGATTATTATTTGTATTATTTTTAGTTTTATTTTTATTATTTTATATTTTATCATTATTATTATCATATTATTATTGTTATAATACTATTACTATCATTATTTTATTATTATTATTATTATTCATCATCATCTCATCACATCATAATATCTCATCATCATTATCATCATCATCAAACATCATCATCATCACACATCATCATCATCTCATCATCATCATCTCATCATCTCATCATCATCATCATCATCTTATTATCATTTTTAACCATTACCATTACCATTAACTACATCATTCCCATTGTCATTATCATTTCTATTTTTAAACATATCTTTCCCTTTCCATTATCTCACTATCATTATCATTGTCTTTTTATGTTATATCACACCTTTCACAAAATTATAGCTAAAATTTTTATTTTTATTATTTATTATTATTATTTTTGTTTTGTTGTTGTTATTGTTTTTATCATTACTATTTTCATTTAATCATTTCTTTATTATTCCCCTCATTACTTTTTAAAATATTTTATTATTATTATTATTTTATTATTTAATCATCATGGGTTTTTTTTTTTTTTTTTTTTCATTTTATTATTATTATTATTATTATTATTATTTCATTATTATTTTATTATTATTTTTATTAAATTTTTATTATTATTATTTTTAATTTAAATTATCTCATTATCATAAAATAACAATAAAATAATAATAATAAAAGCTATTTTTTTATTAAATATTATTTTATTGTTTTTGTTATTTCTGTTGTTTTTGTTGTTGTTTTTATTTTTTATTATTATAATTAATCTTACTTTATTACTATTTATTTCATAATTTTAAACCATTAAAAATAAATTTTCCTTTGTTATTTTCACTGATATTATCTTATTATTTTCAAAACTTTAATTATTTTTATTATTATATTATTTTTTATTTTTATTTTTTTTTATTTATTATCATTTTTTATTTTCTTATTGTTTTTTATTATTTCCGTTATCATTATTATTTTCCAATTTTCATTATCATTATTTATCGTTTTTATTATTAATTACTATTATTTTTAGATTATTATTATTATTTTATTATTTTATTAGGATAGTAGTGTATTTGATAGTGTGTAGTAGTAGTATCATTATTTTTCATATCATCACATAATTTCATTATTTTTTGATGTTGTTATTTTAATGTTGGTTTTTGGTTTTTTTTTTTTTTAAATTTTTATTATTATTATTATTAAATTTTTTATTATTTTTTTAATATTTATTTTCCTTTTTCATTATTATTTTTATCATCATCCCTTTTAAACAGCATCACTCATTACAATAAAAATAATTACAAAATTAATGATTTTTAATGATAAAAATAATAAAAAATAATTTAAAAATAAAAATAATAATAATAAAATTAAAACTAATAATAATAAAAATAATAAATAATGACCCAAAAAAAACAACAAAAAAAACCAAAAAAAAATTTAAACAAAAATATAATTTAAAAATAATAATACAACATAAATAATAAAATAATAGTAATAAAAAATAATAATATTTAAAAATTTATATTGAAATGATAATAAAAATAAAATAATAAAATAATAATAATAAAATTTAAAAAAATAATAATAATAATTTTAATAATAATAATAACAATAAAAATAAAATAATAATAATAAAAATAAAAATAACAAAAAAATAATAAAAAATAAAAATAAAAATAATAACAATAAAAATAATGATATTGAAAAATAATAATGATAAAAAACAAAATTAATAATAATTATTCCTAAAAGATTTGTAATAATAATAAAATAATAATAATAATAATAATAATATAATAATAATAATATAGTAGTAGTAGTAATGATAAAGATGATAATAATAAAAAATAATAATATCGGTAATGATAATAATGATAATATTGATGTCGATAATTATAATTATAAAACAATAATAATGATAATGATTATAATAATATTAATAATAATAATAAAAAAAATAATAGTAATAAATAGTAATAATAATAATCATAATAATAATAAGATAATAATAGTAATAATAACAATAATAACAATAGCAATAATGATAATAATCGTAATAATAATGATAATGATATTACTACTGCCACTACTACAGCGACCATCGTGGTCATCATTATCATCATCATCATCATCATTATCACCATTGTCATTATCATTATGAATATCATTCTTATGATCGTTATAGTTATTATTATTATTGTTATTATTATCATTATTATCATCATTATCATCATCAGTATTATCATTATCATAATTATAACTATAATAATTATGATTTTTTTATTATTATGATTATTATTATCATTATTGTTACTACTACTACTACTACTACTACTACTACTATAATTATTATTATTATAATTTATTATTAAGTATTATCAGATTATTACTACTTCAAATACTACTGCTATTATGGTATTATTATATCATATTATTATCATTATTATTTATTATTTATTATTTATATAATATATATATATAATATAAATATATATATATATGTGTGTGGTGGTGTGTGTGTGTGTGTGTGTGTGTGTGTGTGTGGTGTGTGGTGTGTGTGCGTGAATCATAAAAAATGGGTAGCATCTCCACTCGCCCCAGAAAAGTCTTCAGCCTTCATGTTTTCTACTTTTTTTTAGAAAAAGAAGTACAAAAACAGCGCATAGATACTCTGAATCTTTATCCTTATTACCCTGATGGGTTGTGTTTTCTTTGAAGTTAATGCGCTCATAAAGAGGTGTTTGAAATTGTAAAAAAAAAAAAATCCTTATG
>NC_051394.1:18572774-18580274 GCF_015228065.2 Penaeus monodon
CTTAGGCGCGGATTTTTTTTTTTAAGAGCTCGACATACGATTTTTTTTTTTACAATTTCAAAACACCTCTTTATGAGCGCATTAAATTCAAAGAAACACAACCCAGTCAGGGTATAAGGATAAAGATTCAGAGTATCTATGCGCTGTTTTTGTACTTCTTTTTCTAAAAAAAAAAAGTATAAAACATGAAGGCTGAAGACTTTTCTGGGGCGAGTGGAGATGCTACCCATTTTTTATGATTCACGCACACACACACACACACACACAAACACACAACACCACACAAAAACACACACACACACAACACACACAATTATTTTTATTATTATTAATCTATATTATATATATAAAATATAATAATAAATATATAATAAAAAAAATAATAATTAAAAAAATAATGATAATAATATAAATAATAATCTAATGCAGTAGTAGTAGAAGTAGTAATAATAATGATAATAATAATAATAATAATAATAATAATAATAATAATTATAGTAGTAGTAGTAGTAGTAGTAGTAGTAGTAACAATAATGATAATAATAATCATATAATAAAAAAATCAAATATTATAGTTTAATTTTGATATGGAAATATGATGATAATGAGATAAAATGAATAAAACATAATATAATAACTTAACGATAAGAATGAAATAATGATAATGAAATGGTGATAATGATGATGATGATGATGATAATGAGACCCCGATGGCGCTGTGAGTGGCAGTAGTAATTCATTATATTATTTCGTTATTTTCATTATTGCATTGTTATTTCTGTTATTTTTACTATTTTTATTATTTTTTTATTTTATATATTTATTATTTTTATAATATTATTATTATTTAATATTATTTTTTTATTTTTTACATTTTTTATTATTATAATATAATAATCAAATCATATTATTTTTATAATTTAATTATCAAATCAAAATTTTTATATTATTAATTATTATTTTTTAAAAAATTATAATTATTAATAATATTATTATTATTTTTATTACATTAATTTTTAATATTTTTCATTATTATTTTTTTTAAATTAAATTTGAATAATTATTTTATTATATTAATTTATTTATTTTTTTATTATTAAATTTTTTTTTTATTATATTTTTTATTATCCATTATTTATAATATCAATATTTTATTTATTTTTATTATTATTATTATTATTTATTATTATTTTATTATTATATTATATTTTTATTTTTATTATTTTATATTTTATTATTATTATTATTATTATTTTATTTATATTTTTAAAAATTATTTTTATTAATTTATTTTTTTTTTTAAAATTGGTTTTTTTTGGGTTTTTGTTTTATATATATTATTATATATTTTTAATATTATTTTTTAAAAAATTATATTATTATAAAAAAAAAAACAAAAAAACAAATAGAAAAAATGTTTGTAAGATTATTTATATATTTATGATATAATAATAAAATAATAATAATAATAATAATAATAATAATAAAATATAAAATAATAATAATAATAAAAAAATAACAAAGGGAAAAAAAAACATAAAAAACAAAAAAAAAAAAATAAAAATTTTAAAAAATTTAATTTAAGTAATATTGATATAATTACTGAAATACTATATATTTTAATAAAAATATGATAATAAATAAAATAATTTAATAAATTTAAAAAAATAAAAAAAGATAAAAAATATAATTAGTAAAAATAATTAAAAATAACAAAAATGGAAAAAAATAATATAAAATAATAAAATAATAATAATAATATAATAATAAATGATAAATATATAATAATAATAAATAATGAAAAAAAATATAATTTTGTTAAGGATTAATAATTATATAAAATATAATAAGATAATGAAATTTAATAATAAAATTAAAAAACAAAACAAAAACAGAAAAAACAAAAAAATAAAAATTTAAAAAAAAATAGCATTTAATTATTATATTTAATTATTATGAAATGTGTGATGATAATAATTAATAAATAATAAAAAAAATAATAAAAATCAAATAATAAATAAATAATAATTAAAAAAAAATAAAAAATAATAATAATAATGATAAAAAAAAAATAATAATTATGATGATTTTGATAATAATAAATATAATGGTAATGATGGGAATAATAATAGTAATAATTATAATGATAATGTAATAAATAAAATAAAAAAAAAGAAAATAAAATAATAAAATAATAAAAAATTTAATAATATATATAATTTAATAATATAATAAGAAAGATAATATAGGGGTAAATTAATGAATTATATAATAAAAATAATAATAATATAATAAATGATTATTAATGGTAATAAAAAAAATAATAAAAAAATAATTAATATAATGAAATAAAAATAAAAATAATAACAATAAATAATATGAATGAAATTAATATAATAAAATAATAAAATGACAAAACAAAGGGTTAATAAAAAAAAAAAAATTAAAAAAGAAAAAAAAGAAAAAAATATAATACAAAAATAATAAAAAATAATGAAATTCAGATATTTAAAATAAAATAAAATGATAAGAAAAATTAGAATAAAAAAAGGAAAAAAAAAGTTTTTTTTTTTTTTTTTTTTTTTAAAAAAAAAAAAAAAAAAAAAAAAAAAAAAAAAAAAAAAAAAAAAAAAGGGTGATAATAAAAAATTTTTAAAAAAAAGGAGAATTTGTAAAAAAAAAAAAAAAACGATAATAAAAATAATGATCCTAATATATTAATAGTAAATGTAGTAAATAGTAGTGATAATAGTATAATCCTCATCATAATGATAATAATAATAAAAAATAATATAATAATAATCATACTAATAATAATTATTATTATTATTATTATTCTTTATTTATTATATTATTATTATATTTATTAGCATTATATATATTAATATTATTATATTATTATTAAATAGTGTTCTAATCAACCAAAACAATAATGATGACAAGAATAAGTAATAATAATAATACTACATGAATAATAATAAATAATAATCATCATAAAATAACAATAATAAGACATGTGTAATAATAATAAATGTTAATAATAACAATAAATGAGATGATGATAATAATAATAAATACTGAATAATTATAATAATAATAATAATAATATATTAATAATAATAATAATAATATAAAAAAAATAATAAAAATAGTATCAATAATAATAATGATACAAAAAACAACAAACAGCGCAAATAACACGATAATTAATGATGATAATAATGATGATGACGAACGATTAATACAGTGGCAAGCACACAACAATGTGTTTGATGACAATTTCACACCGATGGAAACCAGAACCTCCTTCATGACATGTGTCGCTCTCACTCTCCGTGTATCGTGGTGACCAGTAAAGGATGGCGTCAAAGTAGATGTAAGGGTGTGGAGTGGGGCGGACGGTGGTGGGGAGTTGGGCCGAAGGGGGGACGTTCAGCAAACATCCTGGAAAAAACACATCGGTGCCTGTGGCGCCTCCACTGTTCAGGTAATCTACGGCAGCTGATTCTACGAGACAAGTAATGCGATAGTATTAGATAGTCGAGACTTTGTTGTCGTTGTGGGGAAGTAACTGTTTAAATTGACGATGAAACATATGATAAGCTTGTAAAAGCCTAATGGTTCTACAGTCGTTCGCCGTCCGGTTTCTATTTCTAAGTTGCAAGTAGCATATATTGTTTTCTTCTTCTTTTTTTCTTTTAGCTTTTATGAAAATGAACACGGCCACGCGAATTCATCTGTCTCTTCTCTATCTCTCTTCTCGATCTATCTTCTCTCTCTCCTCTCTCTCTCCTCCTCTCTCTCTCTCTCTTCTCTCTCTCATCACTCTCTCCTATCCTCTCTCTCTCTCTCCTATCTCTCTCTCTCTCACTCTCTCTCCTCCCTATCTCTTCTCTCTCTCTCTCTCTCCTAGACACACACACACAACCACACACAGGGCACGCTACAACAGGCACGCACGCACACACACACACAACACACACACACACAAACCCACACACACACACACACACCCACACACACACAAACACACAAAAACACACACACACACACACACCACACGCACGGGGGGCCTTTACGCATGCACGCAAGCATGCATGCACGCAGGAACTATAGTGTAATAGTTATCGCTAATTGTATTTTATATCATAGTAGTAAATAAGTATTAAAATAAATGAGGGATATATCATAGGATATTATACAACAGTAAAAAGAGTCATGAATGGTAAAAAGCAAAGACCAATAAATCACAGTAAGAAGGGTTACACATGTAGACTGGAAACAAAAAGCATGGATCAGTACGACCTCGAAATAGAGGGGGCAGATGGGATATACATAAATGATCTACATAAATAAACACAAGCGAAACAGGGACGCTGCAAAGTCAAGAGAGAGTCAAGGAGAAAGTAAGCAACGGTTGATCGGCAAGAACACAGATTATACAATTTTAACTTATTACGCCGACAAGTACAACTATTTGAGCACGGGTGATACAGGTAGGCTAGGGAGTATGTTAAAACGATAGAAAAAAATGAAAATGAAAGAACTAAGGAAGGATAATGGCACCACATACAACATTCATGCACAAACTATGTGAAACCTTATCCCCCCGTGATGTTCTGTTTTGATATTGTGAAATCCGTGATCACAGTTTTTATAACCAATGAAAATAAATTCACAACCGTCAACGCATTGTGTCGATTTGTATAGAAATAATTACACGATAGAGTTTGGCACTTGCCTAGTCAAACGTTCAGTGGTTTATATACGGTGGTCGTTTGCTTGCATATGGCGGGTGGGTGGAAAGGTGTTTCTCTTCACTACTGATTCGAGTTCACCTGCGAACGCGCTCAGCATGGTGGCCGTGGGCAGGGGAATTCGTGAGAACTACTGGTTTGTGTCACATCGAGGCTTAATATAGATCCAGAGGAAGGACAGCACGTTGTCTGACCTTGGGCGAAGAGTCGATTCCCTATTGACACTGGACTCCACGGCAGGTGGTGCGAGAGAAACACGTTTCCGAATGCAGAATCATGATAGCAAACGCTAGCAGAAGAAAATGGGCGAATAGGAAATGGATCGTGTATTAAGACTGGAGGGCGAATAAGTAAAGATAATAAATGCAATAATAAATTAATAACGAAGGATAAAATAAAAAAAAAGAAGAATAATAACAAAACGACCCAGCCTGCGCTTAGCAACGCCCCTCATGCGACGAAATTCAGACACTAAAGAAGATGTCTAGCAGTAATGTGAGGATGCCCCACTAATGACCCTTGATGCCACCATACACTCGGGCGAACTACTGATGTCATCAGCGCTTGCACTTGCGAGGGATGATTACGCCGCGAGGGGATTTGCTCAGACTGCGCCGCGGATATGGTACAGGAAGCGGACTGATGCCCAATAGTGCTTGTGGCTGAAGTAAGTTCGTGAGTCGGCGACACGCGACACTCTCCTATGTCGAGGTCAATGGTTGGGGGGTGACGAGTTTCTTCGATGTAACGCTTTAGTCAACCCCTTCGGCGTTGGGAGCTTGTCGTCGCTTGAGAGCGCACCAAAGGGAAGATAAGAAGCGCGCCATAGTAAAGTTTAGGACAAGAGTGCAGATTTTTAAAAATGATTTTAAGAATTGTTGATGTAGGGCTTTACAAAGTAGTGTGTATGCTTAATAAGAATGCATCGTAAGTTAGATATTGATATATGATATTGTATTATAGTATATAATCTATCATCATAGTATATATATATTAGATAGAATCTATATTAAGATAGGTATATATATATACTATATAGATATATTATATACTAATATATTAAATACAGTATAGATACATATATTATATATATTATATCTATATATATTATAATTATTTATATATATATATATATATTATTATATCTAAATATATATTCTGTGTGTGGTGTGTGCGTTGCGGGGGTTATATATATATAGATATATACGATATATATATATAATATATAGATCATAATATAATATAATATATATGTGTGTGTGTGTGTGTGGTGCTGTTGGTCGTGTACACCCAGATCATATATGGTGTGTGTGTGGGGGTGTGTTGCCATACATGCATACATACATACATATAAATATATATATATAATATATCTATATGTATACTAATATAATATATATATTATATATCGTATACTTATTATATATTATTTAGTAGACAGAACTTACAAACAGAGTCGGCATATAGTGATCTGCATGTTATGTATAGTAATATATCATATATATCTATTAGTATAGTAGATATATAGTATATATATTAGATTATATATTCTATATACTATAATATGCGTGGTGTGGTGTGTGTGTTTGTGTGCGTGTGTATTATACTATATATATATATATCATATATATATAATATATATAGATATATATATATTTATATACATACAACAAATGTATGCATATAGTGTATCTGCAGGTATATGTATATATATTATATATATATATATATATATATATATAATTATATAGATATATATATTTCCTAACTCAGAGTATATAGATGAACAATATAGATGGATGGTATGTATGTATATAAAAAGCACACACACCCACACCATACCACACACCACACACACTACACACACACACACAACCCACACACAACACACACACACACACACACACACACCAACACTATGCCCAAACACTAAAACCAAACACACACACAAATACACCCACACCACACACACAACACACACACACACACACACACACACACCACCACTTATAGCATAGCATAGATAGACATATTAGAATACAGATATATGACTTCAGAAAATTGCAAGGAGCTATCTTTCGTCTGGATTCATACTTGTGCTCTTTCAAACTTTGTTCAAAAGATGAACGTGCTTATGGAGTTTACCGTGCGGCGCTCGGGGCGATAGCAAGGCACCCTGCGGCGTGATTTATGCATTCCAAGCATAGTTTTCGGGCTAGCTCAGTGATGAAATCATGGCGATGAAGAAACACTGAATGCGGCAATGTAGATCTATGTATATCATAGAGATATATAATAGAGGATATGCTAGATTAGAGACAGAGTATATTACAGATATATAGACAGATATATAGAGATATAGAACATAATTCGAGATATAGCAATACCTAGATATAGAGATAGATATATATATTAGACATCTAGCGGATGTATATATGTATATGCATATATATAATATATATTCTTATATTATATATATATAGATTAATTAGATATAGAGAACTAATATATATACAGATATAAAAATAATGTAAGAGATATATATATATACTATATATATGGATTGCATAATATATATATATAAGATAGATATATTATATATAGATATTATATAGAGAAGTATATAATGAAGTGTGGACTATAGAGAAATATATATATATATTATATATCATATATACATATATATATAATATATACATACGTATGTATAATATATGTAACACACATCACACAGCACACAACA
>NC_051394.1:18585274-18587774 GCF_015228065.2 Penaeus monodon
GGCTAATTCCCAGCATTAACCTCTGCATTACTCTATGGGCACTTATTAATTTCCTCTCCAGTAATTTGGTTGTATTCCATGTTTCTTATCCATAGGTCATAACTGGTAGGACACATTGGTTAAATATTTTTCTTTTTAAACATAATGGCAAGGTCCCTCTTAGTATGGTACTGTTTTTGCTGAAGGCGTTCGAGCCTAGACTGATGCGTCGCTTAATTTCCTCTTCGCTAGAGTGTCTGTAGGAGTTGACCTATGTATATATACTTGTCCACTACCTCTAGCGCTTCGCCTTGTACATGTATCTGTTCGAAATGAACTCTACTATTGAACATGATCTTAGTCTTTTTCTTGTCCATCCGAAGTCCGATTTTCAGACTGTATTCAGATCGTTTATTAGTTGCTGCATTTCATTTGCATATTCGCTGATGAGAACAATATCATCTGCTTCTCAGATTGTTTAGGTATTCGTCTCATATTTTGATACCCTTTCCGTTTCATTCTAACTTCTTGGATATATCCTCAAGACAAGCTGTAAACAGTTTTGGTGAGATGGTATCGCCCTGTCTAACACCTCTTTAAATTGGTATTTTGTCGGTTTCCGTGTGAAAATTGATGGTTACTGTCACATCTTTGTATATATCTTCCAATATTTTACAATACCTCCTCTACTCCCTGTCTTCGGATAGCTTCTACTACTGCTGGTATTTGCACAGAGTCAAATGCCTTTTCGTGATCGATGAATGCTATACACGGGGGTTTCCTATTCGTTTATTTTTTTTCTCTTACTTGGGTGAGCGCGTGGATGTGGCCTGTTGTTGAGAAGACTGCCTGTTCTCTAGTCCGGTTAGAATCCAGACTGTCAGAGATGCGAGTTGTGATGATTTTTGTGAATAGTTTGTAAGTAACTGAAAGGAGGCTTTTGGGTCGGTTGTTTTTTATATCCTTTCTGCCCCCTTTATGTATCAAAATAATTGTAATTTTTCCAGACTTTCGGAGTTTTCCCATTGATAAGGCATTTATTAAAAAGATTGGCTAATTTCACTGATGCAATTTCTCCTGCATCTATTATTAGGGTTATACTAATTCCGTCTTCCCCTGGTGTTTTCCCTCTCTTCATGCCTTTAAGCGCTCTTTTTATTTCTTTTGTTGTGACGTTAGGTACGTCTCTAGTTACCGCATTCGTTTCTATCCGTGGCTGTTCATTTGAATTGTATAGATCCTTCTAAAAGTCTTCTATTACTCTTATGATTTCATTCTTATTATAAGTCACTTTCTCCATCTGGTTTCTTTATTGCATGCAATTGATTTCTCCCTATTCCGAGTCCTCCTTTTAACTGTTTTCATGCTAGTACCTGAGATCACCGTTTCATTGATTATCTGAGTATTGAATTTCTGTACATCTTCCCTCTTCCTTTTATCTATAGTCTTTATTAGTTCGGTTAATTCTATTTTGTCCCTGTTTGACTTTCATGACCCTACATTTTTACATAAGCTCTTTAGTTTCTACCGAGAACTTGCTGGAGCTTTGTTTAACGTTCTTACCGTCTACTTCAAGTGCAGCTTCCTTTATTATGTCAATGAACTGTTTGTTGATTTGGTCAATGTTGAGATCTTCGTCGTTGAGAAGTGAATATCTATTTTGGATGTTAAGGTTAAAATCTGTCACTCATGTCTTCAAATTAGCTAAATTTGGCTGCGGTTTTCGTATGAGTTTACTCCTTTCCCTTCTGAGATGTAATTAATTTGGCCTCTGACCATTCTATGGTCGCTGCCAACATTTATTTATTAATAACTTCCACATTTTTACTATATCGCGCCGATTTGAAATTATGAAGTCAATTTCGTTTTTGATGTCAAATGGCGACTTCCATGTCCACTTCCGCTCTAGTCTTTTTTCGAAGAATGTATTCATGATTCTGAGCGATCGAAGCTCCGCAAAGTTGATTAGCAATTGTCCCCTCTCATTCTTAGTACTTATTCCGTGATTCCCTATTACGGTTTCTCCTTCTGTCTTTTTACCTATTTTGGCATTAAAATCTCCCTCAATTATTGTGAAATGGGTTTTTACTCTCTCGCTGGCTAAATGAACATCTTCAATAGAGGCTCTCGATTTCTTCATCACTGTGGCTGCAGGATGGAGCCCTGGGTGTTTAGTTTTATTGTTACTGAAGCCACTCTTTCGTTTATACTATAGAATTCCACGATATCCTTTTCTAAACGTTTGTGAACTAGCGTTCCTGCTTGCTACCCTGGGGTTTACCTCTCCAATAGAGCACGTGTCCATCATTTAGTATCTTCTGTTCTTCGCCTAGTTTTCTAACCTCACAGAGTCCTACAATATCCCCTTTAATGAAGGAAAGTTCATCAAGTAATGCTAGTAAGTCGGATTCAGTTTTCATTGTCCTTATATTATATGTGCAAAGGTTCATCAACGTGGGGCGGCCTGTTGTTAACCGGGGATTCTTAGCACCCTCTGCTCCAGAGCGATCCTGATCGCCGC
>NC_051394.1:18615274-18622774 GCF_015228065.2 Penaeus monodon
CAGCTATAACAACCTACTCTTCACGACTAAAGCACAAGGAGGGAGGGGGCAGAGCAGAAGGAGGGAGGGAGGGGGAGGAGAGGAGGTTAACATAGTGAAGTGTTGCTTAAGCACAAGATTAGTATTAGGGCTACTGGCGGCTAAGCTCCTGGGAGTCAGATCACTTGTCTGATCCTCGGCCAAGATGGTGGCATGTTCTTCTAGATTATCCTGTGTGCTCAAGCTCTGGCTGCCCGTGTACCTGAGAGACATACCTGGGCCACGCAAGAACGGGTCTTATGCGCTCGGCCGATAAGGGTGATCTGGTCGGCGCCGGCGGTGGTCTTCAAGGTGGACGGATTGGTTATGGAAGGTGCTTATGAATCTCTCTGTGTTTTTCTTCTGTGACTAAAATTCGGTGGTTGTTTTCGAGTGTTTTTTTTCTTCTTATTTTTCCTCTTCGGTTGTTTTCTTTCGGTGGGAGAGAGTTCTAGAGGTCTCCGCGAGGATTCTTGACATCGTTGTTTCTTGTTTCAAGTTTAGTTTCTGACTCCTTCTCATGTCTTTTGTTTGCGAATTCGGTTGGAAGATTTTCTTGTGACCATTTTCTCCAAGCGGGATGTATTCTAAAATTATTTCTGCTGTCATTTTACACACATCTCTTGTCGCCATATTTCGATGATCTCTATACTTCTAACTCGTATTTACTCGTATTCACAAACTCGTAACTGTTTGTAAACGTACACTAGCGCGTTTCCATTGTATCTTGAGTTCTAGGAACTTAGTATGCCTTAAATAGATTATGATTATTATTACGATGAAGAAAAGATTGAGATTTTTTTTTTCTTACTGCATCTGCATCACAACTTTAAGGTTTTTGTTAGTTCTTCATTACTGTTAGTCACTGTTCCAAACGAGTCTGTAGGTTTTTTCTTATTTTATCTTTCTTTTCACTATTATTATTATGATTAACATTATCATTATCATTATTATTATTATTATTATTATCATTATCATATTATTATTATTGTTATTATTATTTTATTATGTTTAGTTAGTTGTGTATGTTGTTGTTGTTTCTTTGTTTGTTGTTGATATCATTATTATTATTACATTATTATTATTATTATCATTATTATTATTGTTATTATTATCATCAATATCATTACCATTATCTTTGCTATTAACATTATTATCATCATTATCATTATTTCCATTATCTGGCAGAGGGAGCAGCTAATTCCTTTGTCCCCAAAATATTGTATCACCTTGAACTTGTCTAATCTTTATAAGCACACTTTCACATAACCCATCATAATCGCAATCGCCTTTGTTGTGTGTCCTTCATATATACCTAAATTTGCTTGAAGCAGCACTAAGATCAAACTATATACAGCTATAAAAAGAGCAAGAGGTAATTAATTCTATCGGGGAAATCTATTTAACGAACACTGCAGTGAAGCTCTTGAAAGACGTATAAAATATCGGCCTAGTGATAAAATCTATCCAAAAATCGCCCAACCTCCCACGTAGCTATATCTCATGATCATCGCAGAGACTAAAAAAACGCCTATAATACAAAGTGATACAACTTAGAGCTTCCTGGATTCACTGTGCATCTGCTTGAGCTCACCCGGGCGCAGGGACGTCTTTCACCGAGCGTCACCCGAATCTGCATAGAAGAACGTTGTACCTCTTAAATTCCGACTCCCAATCACACTGAAACCTTGGCCAGAAGCTAAACTTGGCAGGTGGATCAATCCTAGTCATGGTGACGACCGCTGGTGCCACTGGTGAGTTGGAGAGCTTTAGTTATCGGCAATAGCTAGTGTCTTTTTCGAACTCGGTGGTTCCTTCGCGCTCGGTACGGATTCGGGTTATGTCTGGGAATGGGGCTTCGGGCGGGTATTGGGAACTTTGTTGTATGAATGTATTTGGTAAATTTACATGAAAATGTCACGATGATATGATTAGTTATATGGAATTAATGCATTTTAACTATAGAGTTGATATCCAAATCAGATAATTTTCAATTGAAGTACAAGACAGAGTGCTGAAATCATGTGCAAAAGTAGAGAACACACACACTTATACAAGAAATGGACTCTCTTGCGATGTGGATGAAAGATATTATATTCTCTCTTACATCTTGAACAACCAAGAACAGGTCGTCAGGCATGGCATCGTATAACAAAAGTTCTCAACATTAAAGAGTAAAAAAAAAAAATCATAGTGAATGATATTGCTAAGAATAATATTGTGTAATGCATATAATTAACACGGTTTCATTCCGGATATGAAAGGGATAATGGATGGGATATAATATCAAATACTGAGGTTTTTGATGAATGTAGAAACGAAATCGTTATGAGTCATACAGTGAATAATGTGGTGAAAGATACTGTTTGCTAAGAACTTCCTTTCTAAATATTTTGTTGTTGAATATTAAAAAAGGGAATAAGCTTTATATAACGTTTAGTTTGTCTTCAGCGCTGTTTTTGATAGCTGTTGTTAAAATGATTATCTTAACAGTTTTTATTATAATCATGACAACCAATGGTTATGATGAAAGTATTATGATATTTAATTGTTTTCCTTTTTGTTATAATCATTGTTGCCGCTACTGCTGTTGTTATTATTGTTATCGTTATTATCATCCTCCGGATTAGCATCATTATTTTTGTTTTATTATTGTTATCTTTATTATCATCACCATCGTTAATATTGTTATTTCATTATTATTATTATTATTATTATTATTATTATTATTATTATTATTATTATTATTATTATATTATCATTATTATTATTATTATTATTATTATTATTATTATTATTATTATTATTATTATTATTATTATTATTATTATTACCCTTATTATTATTACTATTATTATCATCATCATTACTATTATTATTACAGTTATTGATAACAATACTTACATTGCTGTTTTTATTAATATCATTGTTTCTATTATCACCATTGTTATAATTTTCGTAGTTTTTGTTATTATTGCTACTTTAAATCTTATTGTCCTTTATGTTATCATTATTATTAATATAATTGCTGTTGTTTTGTTTTTGTCGCTGGTATCATTATAAATTTCTTTTCATTATCATCATCTTGATTATTAGTACAGAGTAGTAGTAGTATTTTTGTTGGTATCAATCATGTTAGTAGTATGTTGTTATTGCCATTATCGATTTCATTATCATCATCATCATCATTGTCATTCACGTTATCTACCGATACTATATCACTACTGCCTTCTTCTCTATAATCAGAAAACGAAAGAGTGATAATTAATTCGTATTTCAAAGACGGATTGCAAAACACTCATATCAGGTTTCCGTAGAACATCAAAGTTTATTGCTTACGTTCGGATCGGGTTCGCAAATGGCCTTTTCATTTTACTCTTTTTCCTTTTCTGATTGTAAGTCTCTGTCTCTATCTTTCATTAACAAACATAAACACACATACACATTATTTCGGTCTGTCTGTCTCGTCTTTGTCTCTGTCCCTGTCTTTGCCTCTGTCTCTGTCTCTGTCTCTGTCACTCTCTCTCTCTCTCTCTCTCCTCTCTCTCCTTCTCTCTTCTCTCTTTCTCTCTTCTTCTCTCTCTCTCTCTTCTTCTCTCTCTCTCTCTCTCTCTCTCTCTCTCTCTCTCTCTCTCTCTCTCTCTCTCTCTCTCTCTCTCCCCCCTTCTCTCTCTCTCTCTCTCTCTCTCTCTCTCTCTATCTATCTATCTATCTATCTATCTATCTCCCCCCTTCTCTCTCTCTCTCTCTATCTATCTATCTATCTATCTATCTATCTATTTATCTATATATCTGTCTATCTGTCTATATCTATATATCTCTCTGTATATATATCCTTTCCTCTTTTTTCTCTGTATGTCTGTTTGTCTGTCTGTCTGCCTGTCTGTCTCTGTCTCTAACTCTGTCTCCTCTTTCCCCTCCCCCCCTCTTTCTCTCTCTCTCTCTCTCTCTCTCTCTCTCTATATATATATATATATATATATATATATATATATATATATATATATATATATATTTTTTTTTTTTTTTTTTTTTTTTTTTTTTTTTTTTTTTTTTTTCATGTGTGTACGTCAGTCTCTGTCTCTGTCTCTGCCTCTCCCTCTGTCTCTTATATAAGTTTCAATATGCAGCTTATAAGACGTAATCAGTAAATGGGTCCTCATTCCTCCTAGTAGTCCTACTGTTACTATTACCACTGCTCTTACTATTACTGCTACTTCTGTTCCTAATATTATTGGCATAACTATTATCACTACTATAAGTTATAATGATAATAATAATAATAGTAATAATAATAGTAATGTAATAAGATTACGACAGCCTCAGTACATGAATTATATGACAACAGAATACCTCCTGTATATGATATGGCTCCCAGTATTGAAGTTATGAAACACAGACCAGCTTTAGAGGCGGTAATAGTAACGTCAAAGAAGAAAGAAGTGATGCAGTAAGTAGCATAGAAAGAAGAAGCAAAGGGATTATTGAAATATTGTGAGATAACGTTGGAATAATTGTTTTTGATTGGACGTTCATATATCATGATATATCATAACTACTCCGCTTGAGGTTGGTGTTCGAGGAAGGACACACTTGTAAATCGAAATAAGCAGAAAAAGAAGCAGAAAGAAGTAAAAATAGAAATACTGTAAAGAAGAGAAGAGATACAGTATTGCATTGAGGGGCTATCTCCAGGGAAAATATATACAGACAAAACAGTTTAAGGGAAAAGACGAATCTTTAGAAGATAGAAAAATAGATAAATAGACATATAGATAGTTAGACATATAGATAGATAGACAGCTAAATGGACAGAAAACCAGAGAGACAGATCTATAGTGATAGATAAATATATAGAGAGATAAATAGAAATATAGCTTGACAAATAGACAGATAGGCAGGTAGAGAGATAGATCTATAGAATGATTGATAAATAGATAATGAATAAGCTAATAGATAGATAGGACAAGAAAGAGAATAATTATGTTTTTTTCCAGAATTGATCGTTAGTACTCTGCTTCCAAAATATTTTGTTTTTGTTGTTACGACAGCCTCATTACACGAATTATATGGCAACAGAATACCTCCTGTATATGATATGGCTCCCAGTATTGAAGTTATGAAACACAATGGTTATGGAACAATGGTCATTTAACCATTTCTTGTTTGTACACCGTTTATGAGAATGTATAAGAGTAATATCATGCAAAACGGACGTATAGTTGATATGTAACTGTCATGATATACTTTTTTAAGAAAATAGACAGGTGTTTCAGAACGAAGGAGAAAGGAAAACGTGATCCGCAGATTTGATTCAAGACAGAAAGAGAAATATTGGGAACAAACACACTTGTGTGTGAATATATATATAAAGCCTAAAGCCTAAAGAAGCCTAATTGAGTAATGTGTTTATGATAATTTTTCTTCGTTGAACATACACGTCTGACAAACCGGTACTGCTATTATCACACTCCTTAATGATTCTCTTTTATTAGGAAAATCCTATTTGCTATACTTGAAGTGGGACACGCGCGCGCACGCGAAAGATAATAATAGTAATAATAATAATGATAGTAACAACAATGATAATGGTAAAAAAAATTATCATAATGATAATACTAATGGTAATGATAATGATACTAGTGATAAGATAAATAATGAAAACGATCACCTCGGAAGCCTCCTGTAATATAAAGCAACATATCCTCCGATGGATATCAGCGTACTATCACGTGATTAGCCGGTATTTATCAATGACTGATTATATTGCAACCGCCTAACGGTCATAAACCGCATCGATTCTAACTTGTCTAATAGATTCCAATATCCGACTATAACAGTCCTAATAGGTGCTAACAGCCAACTCTACTATGTCTACTTGGTTAACAAATTTGATAAGTTCTAACATTCGATTCCTACAGGTCTAACAGGTTTTAACAGCCGCCTAGTGCTAACAGCTGTTATCGAAAGAGCCCTAGTTTAGGTGTTAACTGGGATTCTAAGATAAGCTTCCCTGTGTTGTGTTGCGGTACCACTTGTGATAATGTTTAGTCAGTTTATCCACCTCTTTATAATGTTCATAAGCACATAATTTTCCCAATTTCTACAGTGTAGAATAAATGACTGATTAAGCAATGTTTGTAGGCAAAGTTGATTTTGGTATGCAGATGAGGTGGTTTGTGCTCGCAGTCTCTCAAGTTTTATAAAGAGATGACTACAGTTTTATAAATAAATGGACGTATATATGTAGTAGTGTACGTTCATCACGAATTCAGAAAAGGCCATGAGGGCAGTGTCGTCACCCATTCGGGACGTTGATTTTCATAAACGGATAAAGGAAAACTGATTATGACGGAGAATGAAAACACTACCTGGAAAATATAGTTACTGATAATGAAAGGAAAAGATATACGCAGAAGAATAAAAAAGAGATGATAGATAGCCAATCAAATTAAGAAAATGACAATGTACACCAAAGATATTAATTGGCTTGTAATCCCAGTGCCCGAAACGCGAATGTTGAGCATAATGTTTTCCTCTTCAAGTCGAGAATATTTTGAAAAAAAAGTCACCTGTTAAACTTAAGCGAAAAAAGAGCTAACTGTGGTACTCATTTCTATTATCACCGGTATTACTACCATCGCACCATCACCACCGCATGTGCCTAACCCCCTTAATTAAACAATGCAACGAAGCCGCATCTCTATATAAACCATGACCTATAATGTACAGCTGTTATTTTGAAGGCAATCAGACCAGAATATACAGTTACAGAAAAATTCACGTTATCTAGCAATGAGAGAAGACTTAAAAAGGTTTTGCTTGCGGGATGCCAGACGCAAAGGGCATGATTTATACGATTGTGGCTCGACTTTGCCGAGTGTGTCTTGCTGTACAACTTCACACAAAAAATAGAAATGTTGATGTGTGTTGCAATCTTTTCTTTCGACCGGTCTTACAGTGCGACCGGGAATCTCTGCGGCGACAGCGCCCACTTTGATTTCAGTATTCTTACTCGTATACGGCTTACCATTTTTAATAATCATATATATATATATATATATATATATATATATATATATATATATATATATATATATATACATTTATGATTCAAAGAAGGGGTTAATTATTGATTACATATAATTTACAGAAAGAGAGAGACAGTATGGGGAAAAAGAGAGGAACAATTAAAAGAAAATTAAAGAAATATATATATATATGTATATAAATATAAATATATGTATATGTATATGTATATATATATATACATATATATACATATACATATATATGGTGAGTTATTGCCTTCATTTAACGAGACATTTTTTCAGAGACTGCTATTACTCCATCGTTATCATTTTTTAGAAAAAGGGAGAAAGAGGGAGAGAGAAAAAGGGAGAAAGAGAAGGCGAGAGAGAGGGGGAGAGGAGAGAGAAAGAGAGAGATAGAGGGAAAAAGAGAAGCCACATGAAAATGCAC
>NC_051394.1:18637774-18640274 GCF_015228065.2 Penaeus monodon
AAGTGTTGTTCGAGATGCACTCCCTTTTTTCATCTGTATTTATCAAGTTGGCAGTTTTTATTATTATCATCATTATCATTTTCATCATCCTTATCCTCCGCGTCGTGATCCTTTTCCTCCTCCTCCTCCTCATCATCATATTATTATTATCATTTATTATTATTATTATTATTATTATTATTATTATTATTATTATTATTATTATCATTATTATTATTATTATTATTATCATTATTATTAGTATTATTAGTATTATCATTGTCATTATAAGCAACATAGCAAAAGGAGCATCAACGTCAATATTAGCATTACCATTACCATCGTCGTATCATCAGTATCATCATCATCATTATTGATACTATCAGTAACAACGATAGCTCTAATAAACCATCATCACCATAATTACTTATATATCATTTATTAACACTAAAGATATATACATATACAGTATCCTTTTGTTTTCAAGTGCCCTGTCATACAAGGACGTTGGCAATCATGGATTTCCATGATTTTCTTGGCAATTTAGAGCGGTGGTTTGCCATTGCCTTCCGCCCTGTGTTTTTATCGAGTCACCATTTCTATTTACCCGGTTCTGGGACCGGCACTGGCTTGGGCTGGCTTGGCCACCCAGCGGCTAGGTAGGCAATCGAGGTGAAGTTCCTTGCCCAAGGGAACAACGCGCCGGCCGGTGACTCGAACTCAGATTGCCGTCGTGACAATCTTGAGTCCGACGTTCTAACCACTCGGCCACCGCGGCCTATACCTCATCCTAAGTGCAGTAATTTCTCTTCATTATTCTATTTCTCCTTTAGTCGTTTTCTTCCTATACCTGATTTTCTGAGAAGAAGAAAAGCAAAATCATACATGAAACAATAGTATGTGTATCATGTACATTATACGAGAAAGTGTCACATATCTTGTAGTATATCTTACAGCATGTCACATATCTGATAGCATAAAACTGACTCAGAGTATATATTAGATATTATATTAGTACCCTTTTAAACGCTCTTGCATACTTCTTGCATAGAGAATGATATCTTGTATTTGATCACCATTGTTGCTGAGCACCTTAATGGACGTGGGCTGCTTGTGGTTCTGATGGAGGGACAAGAGTTCAGCTTTCTTTATTTGTTAAATGAAATGCCGTTTTTCTTATTATTGGTGTTGTTCTATTTATTGCTTTTACCGTTATCACTATAACCTTTCTTGTTATTATTATCATCATTTTTATTTTATTATTATTATTGTTATTATTATTATTATTATTATTATTATTATTATTATTATTATTATTATTATTATTATTATCATAATCATCATCATCATAATTATTATCATTATTATCATCAACACCATTATTTTCATCAACATAATTTCTATTATAATAATGATAATAATAATAATAACAATATTTTTTTCTATTAATATTATTATTATTATTATTATTATTATTATTATTATTATTATTATTATTATTATTATTATTATTATCATTATTGTTATTATTACCATTGTCATTATCATTATCATTATCATTATCCATTATCGTCACCATCAGCATCATCGTTATCATTATTATTATTATCATTATTAGTAGTAGTGATGATAATAACAATAATGATAATGATAACGATGATGATAGTAGTAATATAATAGTATATAGTATAATATATAAGATATAATAATAATAATAATAATAATAATAATAATAATAATATGTTATTATAATGATACTATAATGATAATGAAATGACAACGGTATAATAATAATATCGTGATAATGATGATGATCACGATGATGATGATCAATATAATTGTTATTACCCGTATCAATGATGACAGTGAAAATGATAATGAAAACAATTTTTATACCATAATAATCATTGTTATTATCATCATCATTATCATTGTCCTTGCTATTACCATTATCACAATTACCATTACCATCATTATTATCACCATTACCATTTTTGTTATTACTATTATTAACATTACCATTATCACCATTATTAGTGTACGATGCGCAATCTGGAAGCTAGGTGAGCCAGACGTATGGTTTAGTAACATAAAGCCTACATTTCTCGGAGATACTTCGAAATCTGCAAGGAGATATTGTGTAATTAATGATACCACAATACGTGGGTTAGGAAGTACACCATATTAATCGGCAATAAATTATAGATTGGACAAACTACTTAACAGTTCGCCCTTATCTGACAGTCCCATAACAGTAAACAGGGACCCTAAAGCCATTTGTATTTTTAGCTCATATAACGAAGCTTCCGAGTATTATGGGGATGATTTACCCACATTAACATTTCTGAATGCATATAAAATATAAATGATGTTTTAATGATCCTAGGTAACGTGTTTTCTGTGTGTGCGGTCTGGGGAGCATATGCACATTCATTATTTTTCGGTATTGACTCGACTTTATAAATATTTTATAAGCACGAGTCAGTCATATTTTCTCTTCATATATCACGGTTTTACAGAA
>NC_051394.1:18645274-18647774 GCF_015228065.2 Penaeus monodon
TTTGTATTTGCCTATCTAACAATAATTTGTGTCTGTCTGACAGTATCCACAATTTTTTCCGTGTTTTTATTTTTTATCATTATAATGACAATGATTTTGACATTATTACTTGTCCGTAGTGTGTGTATTTTTCCCTGTCCAGTAATGCCCACAGTTTGTATTTTTTACATGTGCAAAATATTCATAGTTTATTCTGGCCTTTTCGACAGTGCCCACAGTTTTTGCATTTTCCATTTGCATGACGATAATCAGAGTGTGGATTTTTTTTTTACGATGATATCCACAATTTGTATTCTCTACCTGTCTGATAATGACCATTTGGCCGTAAGTCAGTTCCTTCAGCATTTTTTGATGGCGTTCACCCTTTGTCCCTTTGTACTAATTTGACGAAAGCTGTTCACCTTATAGTAGTATTTTTACTTCCCTCTCCCCCTTCTCTCTCTCTCTCTCTCTCTCTCTCTCTCTCTCTCTCTCTCTCTCTCTCTCTCTCTTTCTTTATATACACATATATATATATATATATATATATATATATATATATATATATATATATATCCTCCAATCGTTCTGACCTTTTGAATTTATTTAAACAGAAACATATATATATATATATATATATATATATATATATATATATATATATATATATATATATATATATATATATATATTGCGTTTGTATTTTTAGTACATATACATAAAAGAATAGCTATTAAAATCTGGAAAAAATATGAATTTGTAGCTACGTTGGAAAAAAAAATTGAAGCAGATTTCACACCCAATAATATGAATTGAACAGTAAGCTTTTGCTATCATGGATAACAATTAAATATTCAGTTTCTGGAAGCATTACAGCGCAGGCGTCCTACACGAGATCCCCTGAAGCGCTGGTCTGTCCCAAGTGCCAACCGCGTCTTACTGATAAACCTACCTTGGGCCTAAAGTAATGGGAGGAAAATGTCACATAGGTTTATAAACTGGCTAATGGCCACAAGCCACATCCTGAATCCGGATTTGTTTATGTTGCCAGCCGAACGAACCGAAGCTGGGCGTGTTGGATATTTCGTTCCGTTTCAGAACAAAAGAAGAGGGAAAGATGAAATTACATCTGAATATGAAGCCACTGCGTAATTTGCAACGCCATATGTAAATTAATATAGAGGCGAGATAAGAACTTAGTAGCCACAGCTTTACTCTAACAAGTCGGCATGATCTCGTCCACCCAGACTGAATAGCGCTGCCTTCGTAGATTTCTACCTCCCTGATAGTGACGGTAGTTGGTATATTTCCGAATGTCATTCACCGACGAAAATTTGTGAATTGATACCCATTGGGAAATTGGACGTTTTTAAATGTCGGAAGCAGAAAAAAAACAAAGATAAACTAAAAACAGGAAATAATAAGGGAAGTAAAATATGAGACAGTTATTTCGGGTAATATGTATTAGTCAACATCAAGTCAATCTAAAAGAGAGAAAAAAGTAATAAAGAGTGCAGTAACCCAAAAGTGATCTCGTAAAAGGTAAAAGGTCCATAGTGACCTTATGAAGAATACCAGTATTACTTTCATTTCCATTTATTAAAGAAATAGTCACATAACATACACTTACTGTTTCCAACAATATCCCCTATATTGGGCGCCATGATTCCCAAAGACTTTGTATTATTCAAATACACTGATCCTAAAAAAATGATGATAATAAATGCAAAAAAGGAAAACTCTCCCGGAGACCTTCTCATCGCAGACTCCCGTTTCTTCTAGTACGATTTTACGTTCGAGTATTGATACCGGTCGTGGGGTCTACATAAGGAAAGCTGTGGTTCACTGTTTTATGTACGAAATCCCAATCCGTGCATTACAGCGAAATGGTCGTCATTTATCATTAGGATATGATATTCCCGGCGGTGCCACCTTGACAATTAGGAGAAAAGAAGCGTCATTCTGGGAATCCACAAGCTCTAAAGATCTATCTGCTGGGAAGTGTTGGTGGCGATCAGCACTTCACGTCCTCAGCCCACGCTATGCTGTGTGACTGAGACAGGACCTGATCACAGTGCTACCTAAGTTTATTGTTATTAATAGATGTGTCATACAAACATCCCTCGTTGCGAAACACTTTCTTGATGCCAGGACGAAAAAATACGGGTTCCAATGGACCAGAGATGCGCTATAACGTATATATATTTATGTATATATATTTATGTATATCTATTCTTTATGCCAGGCAATCAGGTGAGTTGAATTTTCATGTCAGATCAGTACTGTGTTGTAAAAATCATAATTGTGTACCATGTTTAATGAGACATTTATTTCACCCCAACTGCTATACGGTTTATGGCTAGTTAAAGGGACAGTTGCAGTGCTAATGCAAGTCCGTGTCAGGTCCCTAAAAATAAGAACACAATGAAGGTATATGTCAACTAATCATCAGCCGAAAATGACCCAACGAAGATTCACTCAATTAAAAGTAGCTTAATGTGAAGAAAATCTAGAAATAGGG
>NC_051394.1:18657774-18662774 GCF_015228065.2 Penaeus monodon
ACTATTTCTTTCTTTAGGTTGTTAAAGCATATCTGTACGAAGGAATATATATAATCCGTAGAATGTTATTTTCATAGTCCTTGTAATCATCATTATAATTACCATAATTATAATCACTATACTTACCATAATTATAATCATTATCATTACCATCATCCTCATTATCATCATTATTATCATTATCATTGTTATTTTGTCATTACATTAGCATAATCATTTGACTTTGATCGCACCAGAATTTGGTGATGCTATGCGGTGTTAATTTTGATTAGGTATCAGCTCCCTACCTGGGCTTTAGATACGTAAAATACTATGAAGTATACCTGCGCTTTGTAAGATGGCCGTCATCTGAGTCAATCAATTTTGAATTTAATGTCCCTGGTGCTCTTATTACAGTTAATACCTTTCCATTTCAAACCCCAGTTCCCTATACTTTTCTACTTTTAATCTCGCTTTTCAACGATGCTATAGGCACATGGTATTGAAATGTCAATAAAAGTCCATCTCTTTTTTCTCTTGTCAATTGTTGTGATCTTCGGACGGTTATGATTTGTGTCGATCAGTTTCTGTTGAAGATTCCAAGTGGAGTTGGCATTCACGGTTTTCTTCCACGGTGTAAGGTCATGCTCGTACCACTTTCTGCATACTGGGGAGTCTACTTCTTACAAAGTTGCCAATTCATATATGCTGCACCCTTGTCATGTCTTGCTTTTTTCGCGTCTTTCTTTATCTCATATCATCCAATGACCAAGTGCATAACGTTTCTTAGGTCTAATTTACACAATTTATACCGATTATTATCCCTTATTCTTGGCCAGAATTTAATTTGTTCGCAATAACTGTTCCCGAGATATACAAATCATGCAATTACTTTCTTCAAAACCCCATTCTTCAACTAATTCCATGTTCGTTCGTGAGCATTTTTTTTTTCTTTTTGTGTTTCTGAAAACTCGTCCATGCAGTGACAATTCTTACCACTTTCGTATTTTCCCTCTTTCATTCTAGACTTGTATTACACGTTCTTCTAAATTAATCAGACCACAGCCGCCATTGATCCGTTTCATGTATAACCTTGTAATTTTACTTCTCTTGTGTAAAGATCTGTTTATGGTGAAAAATTTCCGTGTTTTTTCCATGTTAATAATATCTTTATATGTTCACTCAACAACACCACAACTGTAGCTTACAATGATTACTGCCCACGTATTAATTCCTGATGTAAGATGTCCACTACTGAGAACTAATCAATATTTCTTCATTCTACAAGTGTGTTTCCCATTAACATTTTCCCTCATCACTCTGTCCAACCGTAGGAACCATAGATATCTGTGGTCGTTTTCATCAATTGTTTTCGTTTCTCCCTGTGTTAGTAATAGAGTTTCTTCATTCGACACTACTCTCACTATCAAGCAAAGCACATTTACCTATCCCAAATGTCGTTCTGGTATCTTTACATAACGAAAATACTGGCTTACCTGAGTGGTTAGACCATCTATATTCTTGTCGTTCAGCTTTAAATCATCTTTAAATAACTTGTGATTAATGGAAGGCTTGATAATTATCATAAGAAAAACCTGCCTTTAGCTCTCTTAGGATCAGAGTGCAAGGGATCACAGTTATCCAAAACAGAAGGGGAGACAGCGAGTCGCTTTCGAAGATCCCTTTTTGAATATCACCCATGTCATAGGCCTTTCATGGCTGTCCAAGCCATCGATGAATTAGTTAATCTTTAGGAGTTTCTTAAAACGCTGTTATAAACAAAGAGTTCCGTATCATTATACTTATTATAATTGTATTATTATAATTATTATTACCACGGCCGCCGTAGTGCAGCGGTAACACGCGCGGCTGGGGACCACGTGGGTTGGACACCCAGCTCGCGCTCGGTTCGAAAAAAGGCGCCGTTCTAGCCCTTGCTGGGGAGTTCGTGACGTAAAATCGAATCATTACCATAATCGTTATCATTAGCAGTTTCATTTCCATCATTATTATTATTATGATTATCATTACTGATTATTATATAGACTATCATTATCATTATCATTTTTATCATGGTCATTAATATTAATATTGATATTATTATCATTATTGTTATTAACATCAAAAATATCATTACTATTATATATATTATAATCATAAACATTATTATATATCTTATAATTAATAACATTGTTATATACATCATTATCATTACCATTATCATTATTATCATTATCATTTTTATCATTATCATTACTATCATAATTATAATTTTGTAGTTATTATTATCATTATAGAACTTCATATTATTATTATCATAGTATTGATATTATAATTATTATTAACAGTAGTAATAGTAGTAGTAGTAATAGTACCATTATTATTGTTACTATCATCACTATCACAATTATTACTACTATCATAATCATCACCATTATTAATATTTTATCATATTTTTATAATTATTACTACTATCACAATTACTATTACTATCTTCCTCATCATCATTACTATTATTACTCTTTATTACTATCATTATTATTATTATTATTATTATTATTATTATTATTATATTGACATTATTATTATCATTGTTATTGACGGCCACTGTAGTGCAGCGGTGACGCAAGCAGGGCCTTGGTCGGTCACCAGCGCGTGCGTTCGAATCTTATTATGGGTCCAGATGAAAAAGGAAGGGCATTCACTCGGGAATCTCCAAAACCAAAGCCCTTATAAAGAAGGCACTGTTCTAGCCCTTGCGAGAGAGGTCATGGCGTATCATTGTTATCATTATTATTATCGTTATCATTACTGTTATCGTTGTTAGTGTTATTATTGTCAGTATTATTATTTTGTTGTTATCATTATTATTATCATTATTATCACTATTATTATTCTTATAGTCATCGTTATCATCTTTATTATTGTGATTGTTGTTATAATGATAATGATAATTTTTATTATTAATACTATTGCTGCCGTTGTTGTTTCTGTCGTTATCACTATCATAATTTTTATTAATATTATCATTGTTATTATTATCATCATTATCACACTATTATCATTATCATGGTCATCATCACTAACACTACTTCTTATGATGGATTATTCTTTATTAACAATGAATTTTATATATCTAAAAGGATATTAATCTTAATACAGTGGTTCTTACCCTTTTAACTACCACGTCCCCCATTAGGAATTTGTCCTTCCCTCCGCGCCTCCCTTGCATCTTCAGAAAATTAATAAGTATGTTTTGGTAGTCTTTTTAATGAGTATAAATTAGTGGCTTTATAATTAAACTTTCCATTATGTAACCATGCTCTTGTTAAGAGAATAACAAAGATGATTAGAGAAATTACTGCATTTTTTCCAAGGACTCGCGTCCCCTTTGGAAAATACTGAAGCCCCCCTAGGGGAGCGCACCCTCCAGGTTAAGACCCACACCCTTAATACATATTTAAACAAATGAAACAGTTAGGATATTTGTGATGTTTTAGAAATTCTGTCCATAGGGATTTTGTAAAGAAGTTCAGCTTTTCTGTACATGTTGCAAAATTTTCTTTACTCATTTGACCGTTGAAAACATTTGAAGCATAATGAGGTGAAAACGATCGCTTTTTTTTCATTCGATTTCCCGACTTTATTTCGAAATTGTGTAAACGAAAAACTAATTAAAAGCATCGTTGTGAAATGTAATTTTTTTACTGACGAAATTCTCTGAAGACAAAAAGGCTGCCAATCAACCTGAGCTACATCTTTTTTGCTATTTGTTCGTCTTTGTTGTTAGTTTGTTTCTCACCTTTTATCATTTTGCTTCATTTCCTTTCCTCCTCACTTTTTGGACCGATTTTTTAATAATTTATTTTTCTGTTTCTTCGCCATAGTTTCTCATATTCATTTTCTTCTTTGTTATCCTTCTCCTCCGCCTTTTCTTCCTTCCTCTTTCTCTATACTTCCCTCCCGACCTTTTTCCCTCTCCTACCCCTCCTTTTCTTCCTGTGTCCCTCCTCCTCATAGCCTTGTAGTCGTCATCCGTGTCCTCCTCTTTCTTTTCCTCTTCTTTTTCCTCTCATTTCTTCTACTCTTTCTCCTCCTCCGTTTTCTCCTGCCTCTCCTCTTCCTTCCTCTCTTCGTCGTTTCCTCGTTTTTCAAGTCCTCATCCTCCGTCTCACCGATCAACATTTCTCTTCATGGCTTTCCTAAAATATAATTTTTTTCGATACTGTATTGATAAAAATCCGGACTGTGTCGCCCAACTGGAGTGATATCGTGGAGCAAAGAATAAGGGAAAGGAGAAAATATAAAGGAGTCACCCCGTAAATAGGATATTTCCTCGAGCTCTCTTCCGAAGAAAACGGGATGAGACAGGCCTTCTGTTTAAAGGCCGGTCACATTAATCTATTCTGTCCAGGGATCCCTTGACAGAACTGGATGCTTCCCTTGCTGTAAACGGATCCTAGATGAAAATCCCTCTGTAGCGCGAAAACGCTCCGTCAGTATTTCATCCTTGCCTAGAGCTGAAATATATTGCCGAAATAAAAACTGTAATATAAATACTGGTAAACTCATTACTTAGAATCTTAAGAAAAAAATGATTATATATCATAATAAAAACAAAATTATTAGACACAAAGATATATTGCATCGAACAACGATGTCTCATTAAATGTTTATAGATAATTCGGATAAACGTTCATTTGGCTAACGAACATAAACATCAACCCACTTCGACACGCCAAAGCATGGAGCTCTCTTCGGAAGTTATTTACGCCTTGTTGGATAAAGTGAGAGTCAAAGAGTCGTTGTGGAACACCAGTCATAAGGATTATAAAAGCAGGAATGTGAAAAGAACATTAATAAATATAATAAGCAGTGAATAACCGAGTTACACATATCAACTCTCCACAGATATGCATATTTCACTTTTATTTTTACCTCACATTCCTAATCTAAAATATAGGTAAATCTTAGATATAGATAAAATATTATTTTAGTAATGGTATGCAGTAGTAAGCCAT
>NC_051394.1:18670274-18672774 GCF_015228065.2 Penaeus monodon
CTCTTTATATTAACGACATTGATAGGGAGATTTTTTTTTGTCCGTTTTTTGTATTTTCCTATTTGTTTTTTTTTCTACTGTTTCAATGTTAGGAGTACCGTTCCCTATTGAATTGTAAAATTGGACTAAACGTTAGTTCGTCATTTGGTGTGCCATATGGGTTACTAGCCAACTGTGATAGTAGGGGCTGGTTATTATTACACTCGTCATATAATGATATGACGAGGTTTCAAATCAACACCGAACGCTTCTTTCGCTTCGTAACGGAATATGAGTAAGTTGTTTACATAGGATAATCCTAATCAATTTCATGTAAAAAGCGTTTGAAACTTCTATATATAACCCCGAGATACTTCATATTTATAAACCAGAGTCGTTACGGACTAACTTCCATATCCTTATCCTCTTGCTTTCTTTCTTCAAAACAAATTTGTAGAAATATTTTCTACATTTGATATCTTCGAGAATAATTTCTTCTGAGAAGGTTTATAATATTCAGTTTCTCACTATCTCTCTCTCCCTCTCTCGCCTCCTACCCCCCCCCCCTCTCTAAATGTCGATATGAGTTGTATGAGTTGTCCTAGATATATATATACTTGTACATGTATCTGTTCGACCTGCTTATGTGTCTACATGAAGGCATATATATATATATATATATATATATATATATATATATATATATATATATATATATATATATATGTGTGTGTGTGTGTGTGTGTGTGTGTGTGTGTGTGTGTGTGTGTGTGTGTGTGTGTGTGTGTGTATTATATATATATATAATATATATATATATATATATATATATATATATATATATATATATATATATATATACACCGTGTGTGTGTGTGTGTGTGTGTGTATAGATAGACACAGTGGATAGATAGATAAGAAATAAGATTCTGATATAAATAAAGATAATAGTGAAGATAATAATAAAGACAGCAAAAACAGAAAGTAGGGAAAAATAGCATTGGTATTCATAACGATACGTGTTAACAACAATATTTTTTTATAGTGTCCTTGCCAGAGATGGTAAACGATAGCAAGCATTTAAGTTTTCTTTCAATTTCATTTCAACAAATATTTAAATTTGCATTTTGAAAATCACAAGACATTAGAAAAAAAAGGATGAAAAAGGCAATTTACATGTGTGTTCATTTGCCACGTTCCAGGAATATATTTCATAAAAAATGTTGTGTACAAAATGCCAGATTATTTGACTCGATTCCTTGATGAAAGATGTTGAAATGCTGTACCGTGAAAAGAGGAAAAAAGGATGAAAAGTCAGGAGGATAAATGAGTATAGACGTATGCCATCAACATTGTGTAAGTTATATTGTACATATAGCCATATATTCCCCCACGTCTCTCTCTCTCTCTCTCTCTCTCTCTCTCTCTCTCTCTCTCTCTCTCTCTCTCTCTCTCTCTCTCTCTCTCTTTAAGCCTCGATTTTTTATATACATCTAAGAGGCTTATTCGTTGTTATACGAGAGTTGCTACAAAAAAAACATAATACATTTGTGTATTTTCTATCATGTTCCGCATTTAATATCCTCGTTTTGTGCGGGTGAAATCCCGATCTTGTTTACAGTTCCTGTTTTGAAATATCGACAATTAGCTCAGAAGGAGAATCCAGGCAACATCCCAACATATATCGGAAGACTGTTAATAACTACATAATTAGGAGCGTTTTAATTAACTACATAATGAGGAACGCTTCATACCGCAAGGTTACTCAGAGGATAAACAATGGCAACATATATTACGACGATAAAGTAATGCAGGATACTTAATGTTTAACTAATTTACGATAACACAAATGCATATCCCGGTTCATCAGGTTAGCCTTTGTGGGTCTTGGAATTTCGGAATCATGGCGAGCTCACGTTTATTCTGGAACGCAAAAGTATTATCGACATGTTAGTTTCTGTTCCCTTTTACTCTTTATTTACTTATTATTGAATAAATGTCAGTGAAACAAACCTTTGCGTTAAAATCAAGACCTATAGTATATTGCAACTGGAATAATATACTAATGGAATTTGTTGTATCTAAATGATTTCTTTTATACTCAATGGGATTCTAATATGCCGTGATGATACATTTCCTGTCTTGGTGCATCATTTTGCACCAGCTCCATCCGATGGCTCTCAGCTTATTTCAAGGAACCCCATCACCTCAGTTTTATTGCAGACTTTGTTTTATACATTCTTAGAAATACTGAATTATGAATGGCCGCAATGCCCATTTTTTAGAAAATCTGTGTCGCGTGATTACAGATAGGTCTGGTAATCTTCTTAGAGACTTTTTTTGGAGTTTTATTGGTGTACCTATTTGGAATTTTTCATTTCAGTACATGCACTTTTGATCAGGGCTTCACTTTCTACGTATGTTCAACGCATGGCTTTTCGGGCATCTTAAGAGGAAGTTGTTAGTTTTCTTCATTTTTTTTTCCTCTTGATTAAAAAATGGTTTATTAGGCTCTTATTAT
>NC_051394.1:18677774-18687774 GCF_015228065.2 Penaeus monodon
TCTCTCTCTCTCTCTCTCTCTCTCTCTCTCTCTCTCTCTCTCTCTTGTTGTTTGTTTGTCTATATGTGTGTCTCCAGCATTTTTATTATTATTATTATTATTATTATTATTATTATTATTATTATTATTATTATTATTATTATTATTATTATTATTATTATTATTATTATTATTATTATTATTATTATTATTCAGAGCAAAATCTGCGGCCTTTGCAATTTGACGATTATATTTACCTGACATGGCATCACAGCGGTTCGAGTTATCAAATATATATCTTTTTTCCCAAACAGGTATTTATCGTCAACAAAACATTCTAAGGATCTGTCTTGTGAATAATCGACACTGCTAAAGTCAATGGAAATCCTACCATTTTTATACGATTTCTTTTTGTTTTTTTTTTTTTCTTTTCTTTTCTTTTCTTTCTTTCTTTCTTTTTTTTTTCTTTTTCTTTTTTGTAATTCAGTGGTGATTGTCTACTGTCGGTGAGCATTTTGCTTAATTCAGAATTTTAAACATGCTGTCCTGTTTCAAACTGTAGTATGTGATTTTAAAAACCTCGGTGAGATGTTGATTCTACATTCACCCGTTATTTATGTTAATGAATGACAGACACCATTTATTTTAATCTACATGGAGTTTTCCTTCATGCGGCAGTTTCAAAAATCCGAAAATCTAAATAGCCGAATATATATAAAACATTCCCGATGAGCTATCACTCTCAAGATAAATAATTCACCCCTCATTTATTAGGCGTCTTTTAAAACATACATGGTATACGTGCTATCTCCATTTGTATCTCATTTAAAAGGATTAGGCAATTTTAATCAAGTGTTGACATTAACACGGCTTAGCAATCATTACAAAAAACGGCGCGGGATCTGTGAGGGTAACTTAGTTAATTGTCATCTGGATTTAGTGCTGTTCGTGTGGCTTAATTGTGTAATGTATTTGCTGATTCCATTCGCGCATGTCATGTGAATTTTAGTTCTTTATTTAGTCCCTCTCAATCATCATCATGTATTGTAGTATTAGATGTAGGAGAAGTAGATGAATTATTATTATTATTTATTATTATTATTATTATTATTATTATTATTATTATTATTATTATTATTATTATTATTATTATTATTATTATTATTATTATTATTATTATTATTATTATTATTATTATTATTATTGTTGTTGTTGTTGTTGTTGCTGTTTGTTGCTATTGTCATTATTGTTGTTGTTATTGTTAGTAGAACTAGTTTTAAGAGGAGGAGTAGATGAGTAATTATCACTATAACTGTTATTGATAATATCATTGTTGTTGCTGTTGTTGTTTTGATGTTGGTGTTATTACCATCATCATTTCTGTTATTTGTAACGTCGTCGTTGTTGTCGTTGTTGTTGTGGTTGTTTTTGTTGTTGCTTTTGTCATCTCCATTATTATTATCATTAGTAGTATCATTCTTCTTCTTCTTCTTCTTCTAATTGTTATTATTATTATCTTTATTACTATTATTATTATTATTATTATTATTATTATTATTATTATCATTATTATTATAACTATCATTATTATTGTTGTTGTTATTATTATAACTATATTATTATTTTTTATTATTATTATTATTATTATTATTATTATTATTATTATTATTATTATTATATATTACTTATTATCATTATTATCATTATCATCATCATCATTATTATGATCATTGTTATCAGATTGTTACTGTTATTATCATTATTATCTTTATAATTATTACTATCATTATATCATTACTCTGGTTAGAATTATAACTGTCATATTTATTATTATCACTATTATTGTTATTATATTACTACTATTATTATTATTATTATCACTATTATTATATTACTATTATATGTATTATGATATATCTATATATTTATTCATTATTATTATTATTATTATTATTATTATTATCTTATTTTATTATTATTATTATTATTATTATATTATTATTATTATTTATTATATTATTATATATTATTATTATTTTATTATTATTATATTACTTTTATCATTATTTATTATTATTATTATCATTTATTTTTATTATTATTATTATTATTATAAAAAAATATTTTTTTTTTTTATTATCATTATCATTATTATTATTATTATTATTGTTATTATTATTATTTTTTTTTTTTTGTTGTTGTTGTTGTTATCGTTGTCGTTATTATTAACAGTATCACTATCATTATCATTATTATCATCACATTCTTGTTACTGAGGTTATTATTGTTAATATCAGTTTTATTATTGTTCTTATTATTCTTGTCATTATTATTATCATCATTATATTATCATTATTATCATTATTATCATTATCATTATCATTATCATTATCGTTATTTTCACCATTTTTCTCTTCGTCTATTACTGCTTTATCTTCTCTTTCTTCTTCATTTTCTTCCTCTTCTACTACTTCTTCTTCTTTTCCTTCTTTCTCCTCCTCTTTTGTTTTTGTTCTTCTTGTTCTTCTTGTTCTTCTTGTTTTCCTTGTTCCTTTTCTTCTTTGTCTCCTTACTCCTGGTTTCTTACGAGTAGTTTAAATATCACCAACGAATTAATAAATGGAGAAAAAATAAAACAAATGAAAATACACAGAGAAAGGAAAAGAAACAGATAAGAAAAAAAAATACACAATTATACATTCGTGAAAACAACAATGATTTGAAAATAACATTGGCCTAATATTCAGTACCGTCACCCATACAAGATTCTTTTTAAAATAACTACGAAAACATAGGGTAAAAGTATAATGAACTCCTGGAGATTTTGGAAATGAGAAACTGACGTAAAGATATTTAGAAGCTGCCCAGGTTTCTGCTTAATATTACAAACCTGATTTTAGAAAGAGGGTTAAAAATGTCGAAGAAAGATAATTATGTTAGTGATAAGAATGATACTGCAGTAACGTGTTAATTGTGATAATGGTAATGATAAGGACGACAATTGATAACACTGATAATTATAAAGATTTTAATAATAATTAAGAAAATTAACTATAAATAGTAATAATAATAATAACTATGATAATAATGATAATGATAATAATAGTAATAATAATAATAATAATAATGATGATGATGATGATGATAATGATAATAATAATAATAAAGATAATAATAATGATAATATTAAAAATAATCATATTCATAATAACAACAACAACAACAACAGCTATAATAATGATAATAATAATAATAATAATAATAATGATAATAATAATAACAATAACAGTGATAATAGTAATAAAATTTATTACTACCATCATGGTCGTAATGATAACGACATTATTGCTAGTAATGATTATATCAATAATAACGAAAGCAATATCAAGAATGATAATGATTATAATTCATAAAATATAACTGAAAATTTGGTTCAAATATTCATCTCGAAGAAAATCTTAAGACTCTGTGTCTCTTCCTGCATTCTTTCCCAGTAACTTATCAGCTGGGTGCTATAAGGAATGCAAGAGGCAAGTGGAAGGAGCTCCTGATAACCTTTCTTGGTATCGGATCGAAAGAGAAGAGGTTGAGATTCTTAAAGTTCGTGAGTTTAATTTTTTTTTTCTTTAATTCCGTATTGTGATGGAGATACTGAAAAACGCCTGCGCACTCAAACACACACGCACACAAGAGCACAAACACACACAGGGGTCCACACATACGCTGCCCAAAATACTGCATGTGATTCTCATTTGGAGAGCGCGGACGGTGACGTGAGCAAAAGGCCGGGAAAGAGTCCTCCCTTAAGGCCCAAAGGCTAATGACTTCATCGCACGGAAAATGACTTAGTTACTGCAGTCGGATAGCTCTCTCGTGAAGGCCATGTGCACGTGCTCAGATCTAAATCACAGACATAGCTGACGTGCACGCCCGTTTGGCCGCTCGTGACGGGGACATGTATCCACGTAGATGTATGTGACACCCGTGCAACCCCCTTCCCCCGCCCCCTCCCACTCATGGCAAAAGCGAGTCGATCTTCGTGCCATGAGGGCTTTGCGGCAAATGGCCCTTTTCACTGCAGTGATGCATGCTCAGTGGGTTATGTTCGTGTTACTCTTTTTTATCCTTATCGCCACAGGAAGAACGCGTGTTATGAACTGTTTGTTTTGTGCATCGCAAAATGGCCATATGTCTGGTCAGTTCGTGTAATAACATTACCCAGTAGAAATGACCCCTTGTTGCACTTTATTTTTACAATTGTTATAATGTTATTGTTACAATCATCTGCAGCATCAACACCAGTATCATACTTAACATCAGTATCTATATAATCTCTATTACTTGAACCCGAGGTTTCATATTCCACTGTGCACACATTCAATAGAAGTTATCAGCAAATTAATATTTGATTTCAATAAGTCCTAGTATGAGAAACAAAAATCATATTCATGATATGCATATCCATAACAAAATATATACAATAACAAAAACGCTCACCCCGTAAAAAAAGATAAAAAAAAAAAAAAAAGTCGCGACAGGCTTTCCCTGAAAATCTACCATAGTCCTACATCGCCCTTCCCACACCCCCATTTCTATCGCACAGCGATACTAATCGCGAAAATCTCAAACAAACAGCATGTCACGAACGACGAAGTATCGAGCCACTCTTGTAACATCCGCGAAAGATCCCTTATCTAACCGGACCATGAATTTGTAGGCGGCACGAACGTGTTCGAGTCTTCAATGTTGTGCTATCAATTCCATCTTATAAATCGTTATTGTATCTAAGATATTAATATCCTGTTCCCTCAAACTTTGGCGAATCATAGTAGTAATAAAGTTTTCTTTCAATTCAGATGATATTGTTCCTTCTTGTTTTTTTTTTTTTTTCTTTTTTTTTTCGAAGTCCCTCCTAACGGAAACCCTAAATTGCTGGCTTGGCACTCAGCGTGGTTAGGTGCCAATCGGGTGATTTTCCTTTTGCCCATTCAATACCCGCACTGTCTGGTGACTTGCCTCACCAATGGCATCGTGACAGTTCCTTGCAGTCCGATGCTCGTGCCCCTGGGAACGCCTCGAAATCAGACTGCCGTCTGAAGTCTTGAGTCCATGCTATATACCATAGCAAGTCGGCTATGATATATATATATATATATATATATATATATATATATATATATATATATATATTATATATTCAATTAGCTTTCTGAATATATTTGTTTCCCCTGACAGTAACATTATTACTTGAAGATCAATCAATCTACCTCTTCTATCTCTATCGATTTACATTTCGACGTACACTGACTGATGGATACAGTGGTTCGCATAGGTTTATCTGCGCACCTTTCGAATGGTATTATTTGTGCAACCGACTCCTTCGCTCATATAACTGACCTGAAGACTTTTATAATCCTTTGAGATTTATAAAAAAAAAAAAAATCGTTTTAGAATGCGTGTTTTAGTATGTACAATGCTACACCGTTATAATGACTAGTGACTATCAAAACTTCGTAATCTAAATGACCCAGATTCATTTGCTCGCTACTGATACTTTATAATGTCCTGCTTTGCATCAACATATTTCTTGGGTTATCTTTCTTACCACGTTATCTTAGCTTGTTTTTATCTATATTTACATATATCTATATCTATATCTGCATCTACAGTATTTATATCTATGTATGAATATAAATATATATATATATATATATATATATATATATATATATATATATGTATGTATATCTATCAGTATATCTATCTTTATACATGTATATACACATATATATAAGTGTGTGTGTGTGTGTGTGTGTGTGTGTGTGTGTGTGTGTGTGTGTGTGCATAAGCAAATATCCCCCTACCAGGTTATCAACGCTTGTTTATGTCTATATCTACGAGTATATCTATATCTATATATTCATATACGGTACATATATGTATATCCTATCTTTTATGAGCCTATCTATGAATATTTACATACATACAGACATACACGCACACACACACACACACATATATATATATATATATATATAAATATATATATATATATATATATATATATATAAACACACACACACTCAATATATATATATATATATATATATATATATATATATATATATATATATATATATATATGTATTGCCTTATACCTGAATACATATTTCAGACTTTATATCCCAGTGTCCAGGAAATATTTGTCCTTATCATTTTCTTTTTTTTAAGTGCCCTATCCCACGAGGACGTTGGCGATCATAACTCGCCGCAAATCTCAAAACATTTTCAGTGCTGGACGACAGTATATTCATGGCGGCTTCTCATGACTCCCTCCTCCGTCGAGGTTTCAGCCTGATCTCCGTCGACGCGATACGAACTCGAAACCTGGAAGAACGATGAACCACAAAGAACAGATCCGTTTCATTGGCTATAGATTCGTTTCCAGACTCATGGCACTGACGTAATACAAGAAGGTTTTTATGCCCCCCTACCCATCCCCCCACCCTCGCCCTCTCTCTCTCTCTCTCTCTCTATCTATCTATCTATCTATCTTTCTATCTATCTATCTATCTATCTACCCCCCCCCCCAAAAAAAAAAGACCAAAAAATGAAATAAACAAATACGAAAAAAATGCAAATAATCCCACTTAAAAAAATAGCAGGGGAATCTTGTACGTACCAGCCAATAACCCTAATCCGTCGTTTCTGGTCTGTATTAACCTCATGCAACACGAACCAAGCAGCCTAGCCTACGTAAGATGAGGTTACACACGACCGACCACATATGGCGGGTTTTCTTACATTCGGCCAACACACGACACGCGCTCAGCCCACGGCCATTTTCAGCTCGCTCCTCGCCATAGCACTGTGCAGCCTTGTATCTGTCATCGTCTTCGTGATTTGTATCAAAAACGTTGGTGATGGTGCTATCACTTATATTATTGTTATTGCTGTTGTTACTATTACAATTATTATTTTTTTTTATTATTACTGTTATCATTATTATTATCATTATTATTATTATATTATTATCATTATCATTATTATTATTATTATTATTATTATTATCATTATTATTGTTATTATTGTTATTATTGTTATTGTTATTATTATTATTATTATTATTGTCATCACTATTAAACATCATTATTTTTATTATAACTGGCAATATTATTATCATCACCATTATCATTAGCATCATCATCATTATCATTATCATCGATATTATTTTTATTACTATTATTATTATCATCATCACTATTATCATTATCATTATCATTATTATTATTATTATTGCTTTTATCACTGTTGTTCATTGTTGTTGTTTTTATCATTATTATTATTATTATCAATGTTATTATAACTATCACTATCATAATTGTTATTACAATGATTATCATAGTTATCATTATCATTACCATTGATATTATTATCATATCACTAGCAGTACTGTTATTTGTATTATTGATGTCATCATCGTCATTTTTTATCATTATCACTATTGTTATCGATTCTGTTGCCAGTGCCTTCTTCTCATCATAAAATATTCATATACATAGTAAGAGTGGGAGGGATATTGCGAGGTAAAATGCATAGGAAGCTGAGCGCTGTGCACTATATCCGCGAGGAAGGTCAGCACATCATCTATTGCATGGGACTGTATCCCTTGTGAAATATCTTCCCTGAAAAACAAACCCACCACTTCTGTATAGGGATGGGGCATAGGGATGACTACAAGGAGGGGTGCACGCTGTATCACGAGGCCTACTAAATTATATAATGCAGAGAGCATACTAAACTAGAGCACCCATGCACAATGCTAGCACATACTACCGGAACGCACAGATCACAAGGAAGTGATGGCGCATGACACTCTCTCTGTATATTCGGGTGACAGAATGGATGGATGGAAACAGAAAACATTGCAGGGAATTTCAGTTTCCAAAAGTAGATGGCACAAACCATCATACAATACTCATATACTGTGTGTAGTGCCATCTATTGTGGGCATAATTATATCATAATTAGTATCATTGTATCACTGTTGATTTTAGCACCATTATTATTAGTAGTACAGTCATTAGTAAACGTTATGTTCTCGTGGAGCTAATTCCATGTACTCCAATGGCGGTTTGCCTCCTTTTCACTTGGTTCAGTCTTATGCACTGTTATATTTAGCCAGTATCTTGAAACCGCTTCTCCTGTCTTTGCAGCGGCTCCTGTCGATCCTCGGTACTACGGTAGTGTTCGTGTCATCCATGTCTTACTGATGTTTTAACAATTCCTAAACCCTTTCAGGTATCCACTTCCACTCCAATTCTATTGTAATCATATTGGTCCTTCCCTTCACTCAACCGCCCTTTTCATGTCGAACCTCACTAATCCAGCAGTTATCGGTCCGGCACTTTCCCATGGTTCGGGGCAGTGATTCAAATCTCGCGGTTTTTGGTTAGCATGGCCGCCGCTTCATATTATGTACATCTACAACATCTGACTCTAACATTGTTGATGCTGTCTTTAACACCTTGACATTGTAAGTATAAGGATTCCTGGTATATTACCTTGTTTTTTTCTGATTTTGATATAGTTCAACCTATACTGCGATGACACTGGTGATGATGTCTTAAATCCCCTCAGCGATATTTCGGTTCAGTAACGACGTAAGATGTTTAGGAGAGCTCCATTTCTGGTGCATGGTGATGTGCAAATAATATGAATGGCAGAAAATTCACGATGACATACTTTTGTATCTACAGTAACTCTGTTCGGGCACTGATCCAGGCAAGATGATACGGTTTTGCGCCAAGAAATAAAATCTTATGATATTAATAGGTCAGCCCTACAAAAATCAACAAAATATATTTGAATAACGAAGAAAATAGGGTATCGAACTACACAACACCGCCTTTGGTATCCTGCCAAAGTGAAGTATACGGTTCTAGAACTTCGGAGGTCAGCATTTATAGCGTCCGAGACATGCAATGAAACCGCATCATTATCGCCAACGATAATCTATAAAAGAGAGACCCAGTCCTGTACTTCAAGGAAATTTGGCTCCGTAAATAATTTGTAAATGTATCTAAATGTCAACTCTTGTGTGCCGTAAAGGCGGGTCGGAGAGTTGAGGCTCCGAGGCAGCTGTTTTGTTTACAGTGTGAGATCGTTTACTGCCTTGTGGAAAAAATCGCCTTTGTTTCGTCTGCAGAAACAAAGAGCATGTAGGCGAAGACGCGGGTAACTTGAGAGAGGAAAGAGACGTATAATTGAGTGTCAGGAATATTGTACGTTGACCGGAGAGTTCTCTGGTTGTAATGAAAAAGAGGCCGAGTTGTTTCGTTTCTTGGCTGTTTATGGAGCGCGACACGAGACCGAAAGACGCGGCCGTTTTAGTGTTTCTCGTAATGATTTTAAGGAGTGTTAAGTACCTGTATGGGATCTGTAGGTTCAGGTATAGTTTTCCTCTCTTTGTTTCGCTTTCTTATCTCCCTTTGCTCTCTCTCTCTTTCTCTCTCTCTCCCCCCCCCCTCTCTCTCTCTCTCTCTCTCTGCGCGCTCGCACACACACACACACACACACACACACACACACACACACACACACACACACACACACACACACACACACACACACACACACACACTCCTTCCCTCCCTCCATCCCACCCTCGATCTTATCACTTTCCCTTCCTTTTCTTCTCCCTCTCTCTCCTCCTTTTCATTCTCTCTTAACCTGTTTTACGTCCATGTTTGCGCCATGTTACAAACGCAGTTGCACCCACACCCACCCGAGAGAAAAACCACCGCGAAGATAGTTTCAGACTGCGGTCATCTTGTTTTCGTCTGTCATGCATGATGTCAGCGGGAGATTGCCGGCCATGCGCAGGGTTGCAAGGCTCGGCTCGGATATTTTCTCCTTTCAACTAGCTCCGGATGTTCTAATGTGTAGCGTAAAACAGAAACCAGGGAAGTAGTTAATGATGCGTATAACACTGATAGCTTCCTATATCCATACATGCATG
>NC_051394.1:18732774-18735274 GCF_015228065.2 Penaeus monodon
GCTCGTCACTATAGAATATCTTCACATCTAACGTTTAACTATAGCACAACACCTCACCATAAACTACCAATTCCTGAAGGCACAACGGCATAACAAACTAATACAACAGAACACTTCTCTACAGGTCATCATAGCATAATAGGTAACTACAGCGCAACATAATTTACTATAACGTACCACTCTCTGTAGGCACTGGATATAACATATTTCAAATCCTTACAAGAACTTAAAATAACACGTGACAACCTCTCACAACAACACATCACAAATCCATAGATCACAACACCTCATCAAGACACATCAACATCTAACCATCACCCATTATCAGATTAAGACACCACAAAACCTCACAACGGCTTATCACAGCACCATCATCTGAAGACGCCACAACAAAACAAAATAAAGCATTACAACACGTTAAAAGCACACCACAATACTTCACCACAGCCCACAGCCCTGAAGACACCACAACCCCTTTCACCGACGCATCACAACACCTCACCATAACCCACCATCAGCACACACACGGAGCCCGACCGAGCAAGTTCTGGCGGCTCCTCGCAATGACACCATCGTCTCAGCTTACACCAGTGTCGGATATCGTATCAGTGTGCTGACAACACAGTGAGGGAGGAGGCACCCTGGCCCTCGTCGTAAGGGTTAATGCCAACCCTTAACCCTGGAGAGCAGCCTTTCCTTTCCCTTGCTCTTGCTTGATTTCTCCTGCTTGCTTGTTTCGTCGTGTTTCGAAGGCACTGGTCGGGTTATGCTGCTGGATTTTTAAAGCGTTATTAGTATCATTTTTCTTTTTATTTATTTATTTATTTCTAATAGGTGGGTACGAGACAAAGTTGAATATGCTATTTTATGTGTTCTTTCTTTTCTCTTAATTCTTATTTCTAAAAATCGAGCACATGTTTTGAGATTTTTTAGAGGTGGGGATGAGGGGAAGGTGGAGCGTAGGTGTATGTCTATGTGCATAGAGGGGAGAGGGCGCCCGTGTATGTGTGGGGCAGGAGGCTATTTGTGAGTATGTGCACAGGGGGTGTATCTATGCGTATGCGTGGAGAGGAAGCCGCGTGTGTGTTTGTTTCCTTGTGGTTGTTTGTGTCTTTGAATATGCATATATTTGTGTGTATGTGTGTGTGTGTGTTGGTATGAGCATGTTTGTTTTTTAGATGTGTATATGTGTGTAGATGTGTACATGTGTGTGTACGGGTAGTATCTATATGTGGAGGAAGAATCTGTATGTCTGGTGGTAAAGTGTTTGAGTGTTAGTAAAAGAAGAATCAGCTATACAATATTTCTGTCTCATATTTTGAAACAGAATCACATGTTGAAAGAGAACTAAAGAAAGAAAAATAGCGCCGTTCATTACGTAAGCAATAATGATAATATGCTTAGTAACAATCACTCACAAAACGCAAATCGCACACCCTTGTAATCAGGGCAAGAGATGCCAAGATGCCACCAGACCCACGTTCTCACGATCTTCCCTTACCTTCAGCAAGGGTCTCTGGCGAACGTCCGTGCCCTCAGCAGCCCTCGCCAGGCAACAAAATAGAAGCTTGGCCTCCCGTCACCATCTCAATTTTCAACCATCATCGCCAACCCTCATCCCAGCCGTCGACCTATCCATTGAGGTCTTTGAAGCCTTCCTTTGTTGTTTTGTTTTGTTTTTTTTTGTAGTTTAAATCGTTTTTTTCTGTTTTATTTCTCCTTGATTTGATTTTTGTCGAGTTTATTTTTTTATATTTTAACGTAGATTATTCACAAATTCATTACTATTGATCTTCATCGTTATCCAAAAGTTCGAGCTACTCGTTTCCTCAGAGCCCTTGTGGCATTTAGTGCTTCTCCTTTTTATACAGCATTCTTATGATTTTCTCTCTTTAACGTCATTTAAGCCTTCAACCTCAAAGATGAATCCCTCTCCGATATGTAATGGTTTTCTCTCTTTTTATTCTTGCTGCTTCATTTTTCAGTCAGTTACAGTGCTCAAAGGAGGTTAAATGACCATTTCCTCATTCCTCGCCTGCCTCTCCCCCAAGAGCGCCGTTCGCCTGCCCAGCCCACGCCGCGTCGACTCATCGGCCTGGCAGCGTGGAAGAGACATGGCAGCCTCGCAGTCACCGTGTTTACAGGGGTCCTAGTCATGCCACATTTTGGGAATCATAAAAATGGCGAACTCACTCTCCCTCTCTCTCTCTCTCTCTCTCTCTCTCTCTCTCTCTCTCTCTCTCTCTCTCTCTCTCTCTCTCTCTCTCTCTCTCTCTTTCTCTCTCTAATGTAGATCTGTATGTCATTACAAAGAGGACAGAGAGGAAATGGCCAAAATACTTCATCATATACAAACACATTTCTCTGGTAAACAAGGAAGGACCGAGATCAAATCGGGAATGCAGCAGCTTGCTTTTTGCGTCCTCTCCAAAACCCGAATTTGGGGTTAAGCAAGACGGGACATTTTCAAGTGAATTAGTTCAGCGTAAAGAGATGGTGA
>NC_051394.1:18742774-18750274 GCF_015228065.2 Penaeus monodon
TAATAATAATAATAATAATAATAATAATAATAATAATAATGATCATGATAATAGTAAAAACAAGGATAATAATAATAATAATGATAATAATGATATTTTTTTATCAATAATTTTGATAACGATGTCGATAATATTGATAATAATAATAATAGTAATAGTAATAATGATAATAATTATAGTAACAATAATGATAGCAAGTGTTATGATAACGACAATAATAAAATAATAATAACAACAACAATAATGATGATGATGATGATGATGATGATGATGATGATGATGATGATGATGATGATGATGATGATGATGATGATGATGATGGTGATGATGATGATGGTAAGGATGATGATGATGGTGATGATGATGATTATGATGATGATGATGATAACAATAATAATATGATAAAAATAATGTTAACAACAACAACAACAATAATAATAATAACAATAATAGTAATGATAATAATTACAACAACCACAATAATAATATTAAGAAGAAGAAGAAAAATATTAACAGTGATGATGATGAATCAAAAAAAAACTCATACACAATACGATTTCCTTGTCCATGCTGGTAACAACATACCTCTAATTTCCAGAAACATATCCGTGTAAGAAAAAAAAAACATACACGGGCAAAAAGTTAATATAACAACAAATAACGAAACTGGATACAACAAACACACGCTCAACACGACACGCAACCAACCACCCTCATCCTCACGGTCACTCCAACAAAAACAAGCACAGTAACAGTAGGCTAGAGTGTATCCATAAACAAGAGACTGTCTATTGATCTGTCGTATGGCCTTAGTCTTGTGATATTTCATTTGCTCAAGATGCGTATGCAAGTACAGGCGTAACACTCGGCCTGGTGGATGTATGACACATCTATAATATTATACGCAGGCGCACATACAACTGCTCGCACACAGAATATATGCAGAGAGAAGAGAGAGAGAGAGAGAGAGAGAGAGAAGGGTGGAGAGAGAAGAGAGGAGAAGAGACACACAGACAGACAGACAGAAGAGGAGAGAGAAGGGGGGAGGAGAGGCAGACAGATAGACAGAGAGGAATAGAGAAAGTGGGAGAGGGAGTAAGAGAGGGTCTTAACATCATTCGAAAACATGCAATACCCTCAGTGACGTCACAATATAGAGAGACGTGTGATAGAGCGCTATGCGTATCCCACAACAGTTGTCTGGTTTATACCCATCAGAGGCAGCAGTGATAGCTCGGTTCTCATTAAAGTGTGTACAGGACAACAAGAGTTTTCATAACGTCGGTGAATATGCCATGTAACGCCACGCAGTATAAAAGCAATATGCCGTCCAATGAAAATGACAGAGTGATAGATGCAATATCGGCCAAAAATACCTCACACGTTTACATTTTAAAATCAAAATGCAGCGGACAGAACACTGAATTACATTGTCACTATCTGAACAATGGGATTTACAAATCACTAAACTGTACAGCAATACATCCTGGACATATTAAACGCAATGATACTGTTGCTATACAAAGTGGTAAAATTCACAACGAACGCAGCACATACTGGCTTTCGTACAGCTTCGTAGCGCCATAATTTAGCCTCAGAGTAACACTATACTCAAAAACTAGTATATGAAAACTGCTAATGTGTATCTAAGCAGAGTGTAAAGACAAACTTGTCAATAGTTAGGGGTAGAACGGAAACAAAAATTGTGTATTTCCAAACATTAAAAGCAAAAACTGATCTAACTAATACACAAAAAACACATGCAAGTTCACAAAACCCACACCACCCACATCAACAATAATGCTGAAGAGCACAACACTAATGTGCATCTATAACAGGCGTACAATCCCAAAAGGACAGTGCATAAGCTCTTACCAGCAATGAACAACCCCGAAACGACAGCATACAAGCTCTCACGAACAATCACAGCGCCAACAAACACAGAAGCCACAGCAGGAGATACAGCAGCACGAGGACAAGAACAACATCAAGAACCAGGATAGGAGTATTAGATTTCTGAGCTAAAAAAGAGATCTGGTAGCCCACGCCCGCCGCCCACACGGGCGTAGAGCGACTGGGATACACATCGGCGTGTCTGCAGGCAGCTGGATTACCCGTTGGCAACTTTACACGCCTGCCCACACCAACAGCGTACTCGACGAGGGCCCCAGGCTGCCGCTACCTCGCCCTCACACCTCATGGCGTAAGGAGGCCACCAGCGCCCTCCCGAAGTCAGCGCGGAGGTCGAGGGGCGCTTTCGGAGGCCGGGCAACGACGAGGTGCCCTTCCTTGAAAAGAGGCGGCGCGGGCGCAAGCAAGTCTGCCAGGAAGGCTCTTTCGGGTTGTTACGGGAAGTGCATGAGTAAATGTCTCTGGCACTGCAATGCATGACTATGTGCAGATGAGCATAAAACAAAGATCTTGTGACTCCATTATTGCCATTCTTTTAGAGCGTAAGTAGCAAGACAGTTAGATAAATAACTATCAATTCTAAAAGTACATTAACAGATGTAGAGCTTCTTAGAACATCTAGGTAGATTGACAGATTGATGGACATATAAGCATGTGGAAGATGGGACAAATTAGACATGTACACACACTGAAGGGCAGATAGCCAGACATTTAGAAAATGGAAGGACAGACAGGTAAACATATCAACAAACAAGAGAACAGATAGGCAAACATACAGACAGCCAGAGAGAGAGAAGAGAGAGAGAGAGAGAGAGAGAGAGAGAGAGAGAGAGAGAGAGAGAGAGAGAGAGAGAGAGAGAGAGAGAGAGAGAGAGAGAGAGAGAGAGAGAGAGAGAGAGAGAGAGAGAGAGAGAGAGAGAGAGAGAAACAGAGAGAAAGGGTAGACAAACAAACTCTCCAAAGAGCAAAGAAAGGGCGAGGCACAGAGACAAATACAGTGTCAGGGTGCACCAGGAGCGAGTGTACACCTCCGAAGGAAAGGAAAGGAAGGTGTGGGTGTACAAGCATCCTGCGTGGTCTGGTGTACAGCCTGAAACACTTCTTAGTGGCTTCAACTTCTTCGCCAGGGCCAAGGGATTTAGGACAGGGGAATTCTTGGTTATTGTTGCTTATTCTTGACTACTTCTCTTTTTTGGGTCTTTTTTGGAGGGCGTCTAGAAAAGTAAATGCGTTTTGCATATATCTTGTGCGCAGCCTGCATGTGTTTCTGTGTGTCTAAAGGGTGGGTGTGAAGGGGACGATGATTGGTGTGGAATTCTGTTTTGATTTAGTTGTAGTTGCCCGCCTTGCGAAAACACCCAGCCACCCCCAGCCACTCACCCCCCACACACACACACACGCACAACACACGTACACACACACATACACACACACACACACACACACACACACACACACACACACACACACACACACACACACACACACAAACACACACACACATGTAAACAAACATATACACACACATATAAACAAACACATACATATAAACAAACACACACACACGCACATTAGCAAACGCATACACATACACACACACACATACACACACACGCGCGCGTGCACATTAGCAAACGCACACATACATACATACACACACACACACAAACACACACACACACACACACACACACACAAACACACACACACACACAAACACACATGTAAACAAACACATACACATAAGCAAATACACATACACACAAACACACAAGCAAACACACGCGCGAGTGCCAAACACACACACACGTAGATAGATGAAGATGATTCGATCATAAGTTTGTTTTCTCTCTTTAGTATGGCCATACTCAATATAACTGTTCTACCTTTTTTTCAAATACCAATTAATATATATACAATTGTTTTTTTTCTTCTGGCAGACTAATTCTTCGACGATAAAAGACGATACCTCACAAGGCACTTAATGTTGTTGCATCCCTAACCTTTCACTCATGAAACGCACTCTAGAACTCTATTGCAGCCCTGTTCTAGCGCGATCCTAACTCCTGCTAGACAGCTTCATTTCAGTTCAAGTTCGACTGAAGTTGGACTGCTTCAACTTAATACTCGTGCAATCCAGATTTCACAGCAGAAATCTTTCTCTAACCACTCCCGTTTGATATAATCCTGGCGTCTGTAACGACCTCGCTATAATACAATCCAGACTTATGTAACATTAACCGTAGTTTGATACTATCCGCACTTCCAAAATACAACCCCACTCTAGTAGATTCCAGACTTCGCAAAACAACCATAAATATATCATACTTTTGTCTCAATATGTTGCCCTGTTAAAAATTAATAATAAATAAATAAATAAATACAATATATAGTACATCATAAATTTTGATGTGTGTATTTAATGTCTTTCTGACAGTCTAATTCTTGTACTTAGTGCTTTTGCATCCTATAATCCTTAACTGATTAAATGGAATTTAGAAACACTACTTTCTACTACCCCGAGTCCTACAAGGCAAATCAATTTTGACACAACCCCGACTTCTCCAGCCTAATGCAATCCAGACTTACATCAGAACTCCTCTCTAGTTTAGACCTTCGCTAACAACCCCCATTGAGTACTATCCCAACGTCAGTAACACAACCCCACTCTAATACCCTCTTGATTTATATGACGTGAACAAAATCTATCACAAGTTATACTTCTACAACATAATTCCACTACAGATCATTCCAGACTTCTAAATAACCATGAGCTAAAAGGCTATCCAGGTTTTATAATACACACTCTACTACAATCGTGCTTCTAAAACAACCCATGCATCTATAACACAACCCTGGTCTAGTACACCCAGCAATCCACCCAACGCACGTTAATGTAAAGTAAAACCCCGGGATAAGAGGAGACACGAGATGAATTTCCTCCTCATCCCACAGCCTCCTTTTGGGCCGCCACAGCTAAGGTGTTGCTCGATGGTTTCCGTGGTGTATAGTGTCACTGTGTATACACTGTCTCGATAAAACTGCTGTTTCTTTGCGGTTTTGATGATGATATTGGCGATGTTGATGATGATGATGATGATGGTGAAAAAGATGACGTTGATGATGATGATGATGATGGTGATAATGGTGAAGGTGATGATGATAATGATGATGTTGGTGATGATGGTGTGTGTGTGCGTGCGTGCGTGCGTGCGTGCGTGCGTGCATGTGTGTGTGTGTGTGTGTTTGTGCGTGCGCGTGTGTGTAAGTGCGTGTGTGTGTGATGAATCAAAACTTTTGATATCCATCTTTCTTTGAACATGCGACGGCAACTGACAGGAAAGGACGGTAAAATAATATCTCATCTGTCAGCTCGCTGTCAGCTTTAATTCCTCGCACCAGTCAAACATGCCACTGATGCCCGGAGTAATACACGTTGACAGGTTTTATTGTTGATGTTGAGTGATGGCCAAAGGCACTCGGACAAGAGATATGGCTCGAGTGCCAGAGTAGCCGTGGCACTGCGAGGGCGAGATAAGATGAAATCAACGTCTGGGAGGGCGAAGGTAGCAGAGGACCTCGGCCACGTCTGGTCTGTGTGCTTGGCGGAACCTGATGCACAAGCAGGCCCTGTGTCCACCACCCAATATGACCCCCGAACTTCTCATAAGCATACGTACGCACACACAGACGAATGTACATGTACTCACACCCATGCACACAAACACAGGCAAACACGCAAACAAGGATACGAAACACTCACGTCCACACTCAGATCTTTTACGCCTTATTGAACTCATTCATAGCTCCATTACCTAGTACTTCATTATGCCACGTCTTCTGGCGCCATACATGCTATTTGACAGCCCTTTCACGCCACTCTTTCACTTGACCGTTCTCCCTACCCTTCATTAGCCCCTGTTAGTGCCACGCCCCTTGACAGCCCCTGCGCCCGACGCCCCTCCTATACCCATCCCAGGGGATGATGGCAGGGGTGAGGGAGGGGAAGGGGGACACTGGGGGAGAGGAAAGAGCCAGAGAGGGTCTTAAATGATGTCCAGCTCTGAGTGTTCCTCTCTCAGTCCTCTTTCAGTCCTCACTTCCTCATTAGAGTGACTATTCTACTTCTACTCGTGCTATTTTACCCCAATATTTAACCGGAGGATCTTTCGAATGTCATACCATTCCCACACAAACATGAAAAAAGAATAAAACATAAAAAGTGAAAATATCGATTACTTTTGCCTCGCCAGTGAGTGAAGCAGCCATGACCACTCCTCAATAGGTGATGCATTGTGGCAATCTGAGCCGGTGAATCTGTACCTGTTTAGCTTATCGGGGACAGAGCGACCACTAGTGTCTATGATGTGTGAAACGTGTTAGTCATGCCACTACGCTCAAGAGTCTGGTAACTGTATTAGTCATGCTTGCTGCAAACACCATCGCGAGAGAGGGGAAAAAATATATATATGTCTCTCTAACTTCATGTAAATGTATCATGGCTGAGGGATAACATATATTATCACCCTCGAAATGTTATATGAAGAACAAGATAGCTGGTATGTGGAGCACTAATGCAGGCGAGATAACAGTTTTGTTGTAGGGCAAGGAGTGTCAGTAGCCTGGCTAGGTCAAAGCTTTGTGCACTCGCTGCCCATTTAGGGATATGGTATTGAGTAAGATGGGGAAGGAGAAAGAGATGAAGTGGAGGATGTAGAAGGAGAAACAAAAGAAGTAGTAGTAGTAGTAGTAGTAGTAGTAGTAGCAGTAGTAGAAGAAGAAGAAGAAGAAGAAGAAGAAGAAGAAGAAGAAGAAGAAGGCGAAGACAAAGGAGAAGAGACAAGATGAAGAAGAAGAAAAGGAGAAGAAAAAAAGAAGAGATGATGATGATGATGATAGCGAAGAAGAAAACGAAGAAGATGAAAAGAAGGAAAGACAGAAGATGAGGAAGAAAAAGAACTAGAAGAACCGAACGACAGTTGGGTCCACTACGAATGCTCAGAGGCATTTGTAACTGGTCATCAGACACCTGAGTAGGGGCTCTGTACTGCCAGCGACCTTGCATATCCACAACATGGTTTCTGTTACACGCAGAAACAAAAATGCAGATGATTCTAGCGAGGTTTCTCTCATTTTGACGAGGGACTCCGTCGAGGGCAAATGTTGTTTAGACATCATAAATACTTCTTATGCGAAAACGACATTTTAGCAGTGGTCTCCGCGGCAGAGGTAGTTGGTACGTGTAAGAGAGAAAGGAGAATTTTGCCTGGGAGATCCAGCTGTATGACTGAGGTGTGGTCTTCGGGTACTGTGAGCTCGGAAGACCACACGGGCGGCCGCTGTGGTGGATCTGGGCAGCTGTGGCAATATTGTGCAATGATGCTGAGGATGACCTGTATATGAGTGCACATATATGGATAGATAGATGCATGCATATATACATACGTATATAAACACACACAAACCCGTACACACACACACACACACACACACACACTTTTTTTTATTTCCATTTTTTTTTTCTTTTCTTTTTTTATACGACGTCCCACCAATCACTCTGCCCAGCCTACGAGACGTCACAGCCTTCAC
>NC_051394.1:18765274-18790274 GCF_015228065.2 Penaeus monodon
GAGAGAGAGAGAGAGAGAGAGAGAGAGAGAGAGAGAGAGAGAGAGAGAGAGAGAGAGAGAGAGAGAGAGAGAGAGAGAGAGAGATTGATTTGATAATATTTATTTACAGAACAGTGTACATGCCCTGCAAAAAGCCAGGGTAAGATACCAAAGTATCTATCCAACTGGCTGTGCTTCTATTCGTGTAGAGGGCTATTAGCCAAACATTAGTGTTATATACAAGCCTGAAGAGCTGTGCTATTATCACTTTATAAAGATATCATCTGGCAGGTAAAAAAAACTTTTATATCACTAATCATGTCAAAGACAAGACCAGTGTCTATAGTAAAGTCAATATAATCAGCAAGTGCTAATCTGTGAACAGTCCTATTTGATCGATAGGATGTAGTTTTTTATGCAGCAGAGTAATGGATAAGATTATGGGCGCCTTGCACAGTTTGCAGTGGTGATATGAAACTGGCTTTGCCTCCAAAACTGCATCCTGTACATATTATATAATGTACTGATATCCTATGCGTAGCCTAGTCAATGTAACCTGCTGTCTCCGAGACAGTCCATGATAGACTTTATAGGGTTTGTCTATATCTGATGTCCCAGCAATACTCTCGTAATGCCAAATAGTACCATGTCCGTCTTTTTTCATCTTCTCAGTGGTCCATACCTGACCCTCATAATCTCGAAGACAGCTAATAACACGTTTTTTTTTCCTTTGGTTGAAAGATAGCGGCACTACATAATATGGATCTTCATGGGAAAGTGCTAATCCGGCTAACTGATCAACCCTGTCACATAATGATATTCATATATGAGAAGGTATCTAGTATACTGACACTTGAACACCCTGATAGTTTAGAAATTTGGTGAAGGATATTTCTAGGTACCATATTTCTGGATCAAATGGAGAGATCCTATGGAGAGTGCCTTGGCTGTCAGTAAAGACAGCCAGGTGTCGCTGCTGCTCGCTACCTTTCTTAGTGACATGATATATGGCTACTGACTCGGTATCATTTGTTCTTGTCCAGTTGGAAATACACACACTTTTCTCCAAATCTATATCAGGAATTAGTACACCAATCCCTGCTGCTCCATGAGGATCAATGGAGGCATCACGGTAGATTGCAAGTGGGGGTGTACGATGAGGGGCGTGTAGAATGTCATCTATATATTTCAAGTAATGAGCTTTTAGTACCGTTTATGAAGCAATGGATTTGAACCCTATTAATTTATCGATATAACCATGCACATGAGTTCTGTGCCAAGGAGCAGTAAGTACTGTTTCTGGAATGTTAATAGCTTCGTTGTTCCATACATTGAAGAACTTAATAGTATGAGCAGTTTTAGTTTTCCATTCTAAGTTGGACGGTATGATATTGGAGTATCGAGGTCAGCCTAATTCTATAATTTATCTCGTTTGATAGAATCTTGGAGATTCGTGGTCTGGTGAGTCTGATGCCAAATATGGTGTTATCTTGGGTGACACAACAGTGAATAGAGGGGAGGTTTAGTTTTTTCCTTATCACGAGAACTTTAGCAATCATTGGGCATCCAAGTATAATTCTCATAACCTTGTACTGTATAATTTCAAGGGTTTTGAGGGCACTCGGTGGCAACATACTAAGAACTGGGCTTTCATAGTCTATCATGCACCTATCAAGGAAGATATACATCAACCTTAGGACTCTCAGGAAGACACCTACATATCTGTTACTTATGTGTTGCATTGGTTTTAAACACTCAAGGCAGCGTTCCTTGATGTTTTGAACAATATCCTTGGTAAAGCGAGAGTTGGGGGACATGAGCACATGAGCAGTCACCATAACACCAAGATATTTATAAGTGTCAGTTCTAGCAAAAGTTTGTCCGCCTAACCTTGGAATGTAAGGTAGTTTACAAGATCTCGAAATATGCTTAGTTTTGATTGTGTTGATTATGAGACCAAGGGAAGGACACTTTTTGCTGAACCTCCGTAGAACCTAGAGTGTGTGTGAGAGAGAGAGAGAGAGAGAGAGAGAGAGAGAGAGAGAGAGAGAGAGAGAGAGAGAGAGAGAGAGAGAGAGAGAGAGAGAGAAGAGAGAGAGAGAGAGAGAGAGAGAGAGTCTAAGTGGTCAGAAGCATTCAATATCACGGCCTCCAGCTAGCAGGGGTGACCAATTAGAGCAGCGTGCCCATGGCAGCGCCGCCGTACTGACCTAAGCCACGCCCACATCCCTCATGACCTTTGCCCACTACCGTTGCCCCGTACAATCACTTTGCCCCGAGTCACGGCCCTGCTCGGACGCTGCCTCCTACCGGGGGCCACCCGCCAAGGGCCTCTGCCATTCCGGGCCTAGCCGCTCCCCGGGTCCCTTCTGCACAAGCCGGCCATTCCAACCTCCGTCCACGCTAAGCTACCAATAAACTCGTGAAACCGGTCCGTGAGTTTCACTCAACCAAACCCCTGACAAACTGGTGGACAGCGTGATTACAAGTGCCTGGCAAAGAGAGAACGAGAGCGAGAGCGAAAGAGAGAGAGAGAGAGAGGGAATATAGTTAATCTATATCCCTGTTTGTAGTTTCGACTGAGCTGATTTCTAGCTGTTGATTAACCGCATATCCAATTTTTCTTCAAGTGTCTTTATTTTTATCGACTAATATAGAATGCCATTGGAGCCTCACATTTTTCGGTGACTGTGTGGAAAACCATCGCAAGTAAAGATACTATACTGCCAATGTCACATACTACGAATACATAATGAATATACAAATATGAAATAAAATAAATAAATTCGTAAATAAATGAAACAAAAAAAAATCGTGGTAAGCCCCATCTCTCTCTCACTTTAGACACACATTTCCTTTTCTTCGCCTTTTTTCCTCTTCCTCTTCCCCTTTCTTCTCCTCTTCCTCTTCCTTCACCTTCTCTTCCTCTTCCTTCACCTCCTCCTCATCCTTTACCCTTTTCCCTTCCTCTTCCTTCTCCTCTTCCTCTTCCTTCACCTTCTCCTCTTCCTCTTCCGTCACCATCTCCTCATCCTCTTCCTTTACCTTTTTCCCTTCCCGTTCCTTCTCCCCTTCCTCTTCCTCTTACTACCGCGAAATGAATAAACGTATATCCCACGGAAGTCCGCGAGCAAGATGCCTGCGTTTCTCCGGTGCGCCCACGTGACGGCCGCCAGAGAAAGGCAAGGGGGGTAACGAGAGTTGGGCGAAAATTGATCTGCTTCCGACCGTATGATAGTTCGGTTCTTGGGCGGCTCAGGGATCCCGCTAGGAGCGAACGGGAAAGTAACTTGATCGTAGTGTACATCTGTGATATGACGTCAAGAGAGAGAGAGGGGGGAGAGAGAAAGGGGGGGAGAGGGGAGAGAGGAATGGAAAGGGGAGGGAAAAAGGGATGGGAGAGGAGAGAAAGGGGGGGAAAGAAAGAAAGAGAGGAAGGGAAGAAGATAACAGAAAGGGGAGGGAGAAAGGGAGGGCAGAGAGAGAGAGAGAGAGAGAGAGAGAGAGAGAGAGAGAGAGAGAGAGAGAGAGGAGGCAAGAGGGACGTCAGGAGAGAAGGGAGAGAGAGAGAGAGAGGAGGCAAGAGGGACGTCAGGAGAGAAGATGAGAGAGAGAGAGAGGCCCCTACCGGAGGTATCAATTTTCTTGTCTGAATTGCTCGTTTTGTTTCCCGTTCCGTTTATTTTTTTCTCATTTCTAATTTTCCCTCTGTTTAACAGCTCATGATGAGGAAAGAGCGTTATCCGTTATCAGCTAGTAAAAACGACATTCAACTGCTCCAGCCAAGCCCATTGCACACTTACCGCCGACGAAATGCGTTTAATAGGGGTCACTCTTATTAGCATCGCGCTCTCTCCCCTCTCCCCATACGGCGCGGGTTTCCGTGTTTGCTTTTTGTCACAACAAGGCCCTGATTCGCGGCCGTTGTGAAGCCCTCCGATTCCGCCCATAAATCACGCCACATCCTCCAATATTATATTACTGTCAACAAAATCTCGCTCGCTTGAAAGGGGGTACTCCTAATTCTCAGGATGAGTTAGTTTGTGTGTTCGTCACCAGGGGGCTTGGGTATTGCCAGACAGGCGGACCGCGGTCGCGAAGATCAGTTTCCACCTGGCCTTGCCGGCGAGAGAACGTGGTCGGCGCTCTACCCGTGCTCCCTTGGGTGGGGGGACTGGCCTAAATTATTGCCTCGCTGCATAGTGGACTTTTATTGGTGATTCTTTTTCTCTCGCTTTTTGGGGAAAAGGGTTTGTGTTAATGATAACCTGTAGGGCATTTTAATTTTATTACAGTAGGATGATTATTTATTACTAACTTTCAATTGTGTTTTATGTTTTTATATTGTTTTCTCCGGCAAAGCAAAGTTTTCGCCGTTTGGTCGAATGCAGTGAAATAACTATGTAATTTGCATGTGTGTAAATACAAATTAAAAAAAAACGTTACAATCAGTGCAATTGTGAAATAAGTGACAGCTACTATGATCCAGAAAGCAAGTGTGTAGTGAGAAGTGGAAAATGGATCGCCTTCATTTTTTTCAAGAATCACTCCATTCAGCTTTGTTTGTCAACTTTGCAGCCCGTGTGGGAACGAAACTCGAGTTCCTCTAGTTTACATTACTTCGGTAACAGGGACTTTGTGGTGAAACGTTGCACTAATGCTGCCGTGTAGGAAATCTGCAGTTTTCGTTTTATTTTCAATTTTGTAAAACGTTATGCTGTGTGCATATAGACTGCGAGATAGCAGTATGTGCACCATGTGTGTCTATAAATATTTATGCACATGAATATATGTGTGCGTATGTCTTTATATTCTTACATATACACTTGCATACATGCATCACACTTACACATACACATACACATACACATACACATGCACATGCACATGCACATGCACATGCACATGCACATGCACATGCACATGCACATACACATACACATACACATACACATACACATACACATACACATACACACGCACACGCACGCACGCACGCACGCACACACACACATACACAATTTTTTTTCTCTCTCTCTCTCTCTTTTATAAATCACTGGCTGTTTCCAAATGACGCAAGCAGGAGAAACAGAGCATCTTCCAATTCAAGAAACAACCAGTGAATGAAAACAAAAAACGTGAAATCATAACGTGAAAAAAATATTGCAGCTCGAACGAAAGAACATCAACCCAAGAAACCAACGTCAAAGTTACAACGAAATAACTTGTGTAACGAAAGACGGTCGACGAACCTGACTGCGTAGAGTGGAATGTCTCTGACCCTTCGTTGTATGCCGCATGGACCAGGCATAATATGAGTGAAATGTGACTTGACGCCGCGTGACAACCTGTATGTGTTAATGATGAAAGTGACATCGTGACATACTTAGTCTTATTCCTCCCATCCCAGTGTTCTTGAAGAGGTTGTAAGGATTAAAAAAATGAAAGAAAAAAAATACATGATGGTTGGTTCTTGTCACGTTTAACTTTCGTGAATGGTTATTTAATTAATTTACTTTTTTTAAAGGAAGAAAGCGAGTGAGAGATGTACATGTGAGATATCAGAGTTACTCTGAAGATTTATCCAGTGTTTACAAATACTGTAGAGAGTGAATTATCAACATACAGTAAGTGTTCTGATTAAATGATAATAATAACTTCAAGGGTGAACGAAGATGAACGTGGTAAGCAAAATCAAGACTAATTCAGGAGAAATATACAAAGTCTTGAACAAGTGGAATATATTGCGAAAGACGATGCCAAATGTGTGTGTAGATACGGATTTAGTTGAAGTTGAGGAAACGTGGGGTGGCTGGCGTGTAATAAAGGGGAGGGATAATGTTTAATTTCTTTAGGGCTTATAAAGGTGAATTAATCTTTCCTCGGAAGGGAAGTGAGCGTATCACGATGAACAACAAATTATGTAGAAGACGGAAGTATTAGTAACGAATATCAAATTACCTCTCCTCCCCGCCTACAGTCTCGCGACCTCATCCCGTCCCCAAAACAAAAACATGACAATAGAAAAATAATAATAAAGTAAATAAGCACCCATAACGAACACGAACACACACGCATGTCCGAACAGGAGGAACTTTCATCAAAATAAATACCCACGAAAAAAAGGGAGCGAGAGAAACAGACGGCAATAAAGAGCGGGCGGTGACGTCAGCACAGTGGTAACTCGAGGACCACCTGGTTGGCGACAAGTCACACGCAAGCGAGCCAATGGGAGGAGGCGACACATGTGCGTAAGGGCCTCGCGTAGGTCGGGCCGATTGGCGCTTTCGGTCGCTGTTGTCGGGTTCAAGGGCTTTCGTGGAAGGATTTCTGTTATTAGTCAATGCTATTATCATGATTCTTATTTGCTTTGAATTATCTGCTACTACCACTTTTGGTATTATCGTTACTGAGCATTATCTTGTTTTAATTTGTAATATTATATTATAATTATTATTATTATTATTATTATTATTATTATGATGATGATGATGATGACTACTACTATTACTATTATTGTTATCTATCATCCTCATCTCCGTCTTCATCACCACCATGGCCATTTTTATTATACTTCTCATGCTGAAACAAACAACTGTCCTTAAGGATACAAGTTGGTAAAATGACATTTCAGGTTAACAAGGAAGATGGTGGTACAGCTAAACATGTTGGAACATAAAAACACTACAATTTCTGAGATGTTGCTTTTACTCTTACATGTAGAAAAATGAGGTTATCACAACTTTTGCTATAACAACATTGTAGTCACTTAGGAGCAATGGTACGTTAAGTGATGCCCATTAATATAAATAAAATGCATCCTTAAAACTCCCCTCCTTTACTCAGACATCAAAAGTAGGACGAATTACAGGCTGAATGATGAGTAAAAGCACGCAAAAAGTGAGATTCTAAGAATAGAAAATGATTAGGTGAGCTTTGTCCTCCGTTCTCCCACTCCCAAACTCACCGAGGTGTTGTCACCAGGCAACTCTCGTGGGGATGGAAGGCTGTTGCCAGTGGTGGTGGTCGTGGTTGAAGCTGGCATTTGTTAATGGAATTTTGTTGGGGGCTGTATAAGTTGTCAATAAGGATAATGATACTATAACGCCCACCCTTTTCCTTACAAATAAAGGTATACAAAGGGTGGGTTATAGACGATTTTTATGGCGCCAGAGATTTCAAATAGGTAGTTGTGGTGGAGTTATTAATGATGGTAAAGATAGATAGCTAATAGTGTGTCACAGTCGTTAATAATAGTAATGGTGGCGACAATGGTTTTACCATAGATTTGTTATAGTAAAAATGGGGATGAAAGTACTGGTGATGGTAGTAGCACAATTGATGATAATAGCGACGGCATTGATGTTGATAAGCATTATGCTGTCCCCAGCCTGCTGACAAATGGCGAATGCCAAGAGCGACGGAGAAAGAACATGCAAGTCGTGGGATCCAGTGTAATCAGGTCGTATAAATGAGTGCAGATCATATCTGTTATCAAGACAGTAAATCACCGTTGTCCGCCCTTCATGTCCAGATTAAGGAGAAATTTCTCAGCTTTACCCAGCTCCTTCAAATTAGTTCATGTCGAGTTCAAATTTATCGTTATCAGTTTACGTCGAGCTTTCAAGAGCAGGGGGACCACAGAAGCTGCACAAAGATATTTTGAAAATCTTATTATTTCAACAAAAAAATACTTGTAAACGTTTTCGAGATGGCGATAAATATATGTAGATAATAGTATACGCTACATGAGTTATAATGAGATTGCAATCTGGTGACAAAAACAAAATGATATCATTGAACCTCATATAATCTATTGTTTACAGTATATTTAGGAGAGACAAATTGCACCTAACTGTTTTTCTAGCTCTTGGTAAAAAGTGGTAAAAATGTAAGATTTTCGTAGATAAGGAGACTAGAAAAAAAACTGAACATTGTTGTTCATCTTGGATATATTTCAAAGCCTGATAAGACTTGAGATTAATGGCTGTTGTTGATGCTGTGTTTCGTGTTTTCCGTTAATTTTATCAGTAACTCCCAATTTTGTTGAACAGTTCACTCTTCCTACTAGACGTAGAGCTTCCATGTGAACAGTAAAGTTAAGAGAAACAGGAAATTATCTTGAGAGGGTTGTAGCTCCGACTTACAGCCTGGCTTTTACAATATGATTCTAAACTTAGAAATTATATTCATTTCAGATGTTGATTAGTCTTTCTTTTGCCTATGTGAATCTCCCTACGAAAAGAAAAAAATCATATTGCTATGCATATTTTCTACCTGTGTTTCTTGGCAAGGCTCTATTTTGATTTTTTCATCTTTTCTTATAGCCCGTTCAAGTTTCATATACTTTGGTTGCCAAAATAAATTGGCTTTTGATCACTGGGTATGTTTTCACTGTCTCTTGAAGGGTCATTTTATGCATATATTTCCACCAGTTGTGATAAAGCAACGAATGCAAATTGCCTAGAATTATCATATTAAATTTTCCTAAAGTATCGAATATGAGACATGATTATATTAATCTTTCTATTTTTATGATACGCATGGTAATAGTTATAAGTTATGGACTTATTATTGTAATTATTCTTGCTATAGATAATATTGATATTATTATTATTAAGGTGGCTGTTTTGTTGTCATGATTGGGTTTATTATCTTGTTATTATCATTATAATTATTTTGTTCATATATTTCCTTTCTTTGAGAAGACCAATTTGTTGAAGGCCATTGAGGATTCTCGCAGCAGACTGTTAAAGCGGATGACTGCTGTTGCCTAGCATGTTCGTCCTGCTGCGTTGGCCACTTTGAGTCGTTGTCTCGATAATATGAGGTATTAGGATTTCTTCTTTAATTTCAGTCTCCATCTCTTTATCTATCTATCCATCATTCATACATCTCTCTCTCTCTCTCTCTCTCTCTCTCTCTCTCTCTCTCTCTCTCTCTCTCTCTCCTTCTCCCTCACTCACTCACTCACTCCCTCCTCCCTCCTCCCTCCCTCCCTCACCCAATCACTCATTCACACTAGCAACAGCCAAAGCGCTCGGGGTGCTACATGCAGACCGGCAGCATGGATGGTATGTTAATGGTGCTTCTCAACAACGGAAATGGCAGCGCGGATGCCTCTCAGCAGAATTGAGAGTGCTTGTGGCCGTGCACCTGCTTTTAACGCATACCTGTTGTCTTCTTGCTTGCCCGCGTCAATTAGCAAGTTCGTGTATTTGGCTATTGACAGTTACTCATACTTGCGTAGTGATCAAATAGTTGTGGCATCGAGGGCTCATGACATAGTGCGTCTAAGTGGTTAGTGACGAAGGTTAGTAAATGCCTGCATAAAGATATTTTAAAATGGGCATGTATGTTTGTTATTCAGAGATATATGACTGTCATGGCGGGTTCTTATTAAATGCTGTTTTAGTTAATTTGAATGTGATTAGTATGATATAAGTAGAATGCAAAAGGAGATAATGAATTGCATTCCAATATCGTGCCTTTGCTTTCATCATTTTTTTTATCGCTTTCACTTATGAAGAGAACCCATTTATATTCATGAGTGTCAGTTTGTGCTTGAACATGGAAAGTTGCCGGATAAGTAATGAGCAGAATGGAGCCGTAAAATCTTTTGTTTTGTCAGGAAATGTGAATCTAGTTAATTATTCCCGTTTTAACTGTCAGCGCGACTTCACAGTCATATGTAGCTCAATAAAAATTCATACATAATGATTGGAATATTAAAGGTTAGTTTGCCGTGGCACACATTGTTTGCTTTCAAGATATGGGAATAAATGTAAAATCTTTTTTTTATGATTCACCATACACAAAAAGAAATAAATGAAGCATTTTATTGCAATATGAAATAATGATATTCATTTACTTTTCAGAATATTTCAGAACGTTTTATCTACTGAAAATTAATGTTTCTAATGGATGAAAATAAAAGTATGCGCACCATTTTTGTCTTATTGGTAAATGAGAAGTAAAAACAGCGCATTACAATCAGTCATACTTTTCCATCCGTACCACAGCTACACAAATGCAAAAGAAAGAAGAGGGAAACGTCGTACTCGATAAATTCCATAGAGGACGTAAGCAAAAACGCTACGCTGAAATGTCAGACGGGAGTATTAATAGCCTGAGTGTTTTCATAAGAGGTTCTATATGCGAGGAGATAGAGCGACCGACGACGATCTCTATAAGCAAACACAGCCTCGGATCCCCTGCCAAAGATTCTCACGAAGGGCTGTCGACAGGGGCTTGATGTGGCCGCGTTGCTCATTAGCTGGGAACGGCCCGTAACCTTTCAATTTCTTTAGGTGCTCATAAATCAGGCGGCGGGAGCGAGGGTGCTACGCCCACCCGATGGGAACCGAATACCTGTCGAAGGGCGTCTTCTGAGGGTGGAAATAGGTGGAGAGGGGGATGGAAGGAGGGGAAAGAGAGATAAAATGAGGGGAGAGGGGTGAAGGGAGGGACGGAAAGGCCTGTAAAAGGAGCGGGAAAGACGATCGCGGCGAGCCAGAAAAGTACCTTTCTGCCAAGGGGAAGTGGGGCTGCTTTTTCACGCATGGGCTTTACTCCTTAATGATTGCGATAAGAGAAAAAGAGACGAACGAAGAGGAAGTGTAAATGCAGATGAGCGCGTTTAAACATAAAAAAACGGACAGGCAGAGATACCTAAGTACCAAAACATTTGCATAGAGGAAATTTCTTGTTAAATAGGTTTGGCAGCAGACGTTACAACCATTTCTGAGCTTTCATTAGATGAAACGTTTGTGTACATTAATAATTTGCTGAAGAACTGCAAAGCTCTCATTCAAGTTGAGGCAATGCCTTGTCATGTAGCATTATGTAAGAGTGTCGTGCGCAGATGTACATAATATGTGTGTATCGGTGTCGGTGCCATGTGTGCGTGTACGTATGTTTGTGCGACCGTTTTTAGTGTACACGTGGGCGTGGCTGTGAGGTCGGAATGCGCAAGTGAGTTGGGAGACTGTTTGCTTATGGATGCTGGTGACAAGTATATGTCAAAGTGTGCAGCGGTCTCGGCGGCATATCTCCGAAGACATATTGGGAAGCATGTGTACCGATGCAAGAGCTAATCTACGTCAGGGTTGAAAAATCGTCGTAGATGTGGACGTGGACAGTGCGTTCCTGTGGGCGGGTATTTATAATGCGTTTTTGGAAGCGCTACGTCTCGAGGTATCTGCAGCTACAAGAGCGTTGGAACTACAATATGACAAACAGCTGTGTAAGCGGAAACCATTTATAATATGAATGTAAGTCGAGATGCCTACAGGACGTTTCCCTAGAGATGGAAGCCTACGGAAGGGAGAAGAAACAGGAGCCGTGCACGCCGCCGCGCCTCCGGAGGAGAGGAGGAGGAGCTCGAGGAAGAAAGGCGACCCGGCTAGAGGAGGAGGCCCCGGGGGAGAGAGACCCGGGGCGAGGGAGGCGCGTGCCAAGACCGCTCTTTCCTGAGGAGCGAGGAAATGAGTGATGCGAGATGAGTCGTGTATTGAGGGGAGGGCGAGAGGCGAGGAGGGGCGTCCAGGGCGTTCGAGGGAGGGAAGGACGACGATGGACGCACTGAAGGTTATCGCTGGGTGGAAATAGGTGCAGAAAATGCGTTCGTGAAAGGCGAAGGAGGAAGAGAGAGATTTTGTGGAGCGTAGGAAATGCGGAAGTGCAGGAAATGAGAGGTAAAAAAGTAGGTGATGATAGTGAGCGAAAATAAAGGCATCAGAAACAGACAGAAAGCATGAGGTAAAACACTACAAAGAGCCCAAGAACATAACGAAAAAAAGGAGAAACATAGAGAGAGAAGAGCATACAGCTCTTGAGAAAGGAGAGATGAGAATGAGATCTAAAAAAAATATATATATACATTCTCACTCAAGACGGAAAAACACCAAGAAAGAGGAACAGAACCAAGATCTTTATTTTTCTAAGCAGCAGGAAGAATTCTAGCCCCTAAATAAGACAAAGAGCGATCGCGCGACCTTCCTGACGGCGGCGACTGTATCCGGGCGGACGAGAGAAAGAACGTAGAGCGATGGCGAAGGTGGGTATGCCCATGGAGGCAGGCAGGGGAGGGGGACGGGTAGGGGAGGAATGGAATGTAGTGGGGGAGGGGAAGAGGGGGATGTTTAGTTTGGAGGAGGAAGGGGTGAGAGGAGAAGGATTTGAGGGAAGGGGTGAGGAGTGGTATGTTGGGGGGGAGAGGAGAGCGAGGCTGGTTGGGAGGAGAAGGGGAAGGTGTGAGCTAAGGGAAGGCAGGGGAGGGCGAGGGAGAGGGAGAGAAAGGGAGCCGATGAAGAGTGTGAGGTAGGGGGAGAGAGAGAGGAAGAGAAGGAGAGGAGGAGGTGGAGGGTGGGTGCGGTGGAGGAGGGAGGTTGCAAGTATTTTTGGTGTGGTGTTTGCGGGTGGGGCAGGCGGTCGGGCGCGAGCTATAGTTTCTCTTTCTTGTTGAGAGGAATGGGGAATGTATACAAAGTGTTTAGAAAAAGTCCATTTCTTCGCTTACTAATGATCTTGCAAAACGTAAGCGCTACAGCTATGGCTTTAAATCAGACTCGTATCAGCCTTTGATACCAGATATTGCTCGAAGTTAGACTCTGAATACCTGCCACACGGAGAACAAAGAGAAGAAAGAGGCGTCAAATATAGGCCTACATAGACACGAGGGTCGCCTTCTGTGGAGAGAAATAGAAACGGCTTCCTGTGCAGCTTGCGTTGTCTTACTGTCTGTTTTGTCCGTTCTCTTTTGGGGTTCTCTAAATACGTATATTTATCAGCTAATCACGAAAGTAACTTCAACTATGTACCTTCCTACCTGTTTATACCTCCATTCGTCTTATTATATATATTTCTTATGTCTGTTCTCTTCCTCTATATCCAATTCCGTGTGCCTTCCTATGCATCTCCTCATTTCTGTCATTCTGCTCATGAATCACTTTATCTTTGCATCCATCCATCTAATCGCCCGTCCATCAGGCAGCTCCTTCTCCCTCTCCCAATCTATTTCTACCAAGACCTTCCTCGGAGTTTATTTCCATGAGATTGACCCTTTGAAGGGAAAATAAAAACAGTTCAACTGTTGGCTCTTTGCTGTGGATAGGCGGAGGGAGGTGTGTCGATGGGCAAGGCAAGCTAGGGTAAGCTGTGTCCTAGATGGGCAGGGTCTAGCAAGTTAAGATCAATCAAAGTTTTATGTGAGTAGACCGGAAGAAACAGGGTTAAGTTTGCAGGTGGTGGGTAGGCAAGCTAGGGAAAGGTTCACTGTAGATGGACAGGGTAAATAAGCAAAGGTAAGGGTTGCTACAAATGGACAGGACGAGGAAAGCCAGCGTTGGGGATGGAGGTCAGGGATAGGTAAAGTAAAGGAGGCTAATGCTTAATGTGGGCGGGCAGGGTAAAGTTGGGTAGGGGTTGCTGTGAGCGATGGTCGGTGGCAGCGACTTGGGCGTGAGTACGAGACATGTGGTGGAGCTGCCAGGTGGTGGAGGAACGACCAGCTGGCTCTCCGGTATGGCACTGACAGAGGGAGGGAAGGGGACTGGGGAGAGAGGGGGAGTGAAGAGAGATGATACAAAAAGAGGAAGAGAGAAATACACGAGGGTAAATAAAGAGAAAGAAAAAGAAGATTAAGAGAGTGAAAGAGAAAGAAAAAGAAGATTAAGAGAAAGAGAGAGAGAAAAATAAGAAGATTAAGAGAGAGAAAGGGGAAGAGAGAGGGTCACAGATAGCGAAAGATAGAAAAAAAACGGAAATTAAAAGAACATACTACAGAAAGACAGACAGAAAGAGAGCAAGAAAAAAAAAAAGAAAGATGAGAGGGTATGGGCGTCGGAGTGCCAAACCATGAAGGAGCGGCGTGCCACCTGCGGCCGGTAACGCATGGAGACGCTCTGGCGATGGGTCATGGAGGCCGGTGCAGCGGGGGGGGGGGGGGGGGGTCATCGCACTTCTGTGGAGGTTGAGCGGGTTTGCAAGATGGGAGTTATCTATCTTTTTTATTGATGTTGCTGTTGTCATTGTTGTTATGATCATTGTTATTATCATTGTTGTTTTTATTATTATTATTATTAGTAGTAGTAGTAGTATCATTACTATCATAATAATTATTATTATCACCATTGTTATCATTATTATTATTATTATCATTATTATTATTATTATCATTATTATTATTATTGTTATCATTACTATTATTATTGTTGTTGTTGTTGTTGTTGTTGTTATTATTATTATTATTATCATTATCATCATCATTATTATTCATATCATTACTATCATCTATAAGGATAATGATATGACTATCATTTTTATCATTACTGTTATTATTATCATCATTATAACGGTTATTATTATTGTCATTATCACTGTTTTTATTATCATTATTGTTATTATTATTATTATTATTATTATTATTATTATTATCATCATCATCATCATCGTTATCATTATTATTATTATGATTATTATCATCACCATTAGTATTATCATCATTATCATCACCATTAGTATTATCATTACTATTATCATTATCATTATTAGCATTATTAGCATTATCATTATGCATTTAAGATCACACCGCTATTGATTTAGATACCATGGTATTAGAAATTGATATCCGTGAAACTGAATCATGAATCCTTTTTTACCAGTTCATAATTTTTATTCATCGCGAATATTTCACCAACGACAGATATTTATCGCGAAGTTCTCAATATTGATAGATTTATTACACGGTAAAATACCTAAGAAATCTTGAAGGCGAAAGCAAGACAACATGACTTTAAACATGACCTTTCTCTCGTCGGCATTTCGACTACTTTAGCCATGATACATGCGATTCGTTGAGTGACAGGTGGAATCTCTCACATCACCTTGTAATTGGGAAAGATGACGGTCAGCAAATTCATGACTCGTCAAGCCAAGAAGTTGACAGTCCAAGTATGGTGACCTCCTCCCCCCTCTCAAAAAAAGAATATTGATAATGATAATAGTAGTAGTAGTAATGATGATGAGGATGGTAAGAATAATGATGATAATTATAATGATAATAATAATGATGATGATGATATGATGATAATGATAATAAAGATAAAAATTATAATGATAATAACGATAACAATAATAATACTAATAACAATGATAATAATAGTAACAATAATGATAATGATTTTAATAATAATGATAGTAATGATAATAATAATAATAGCAATGAGCATAAAAATTATAATGATAATAGCTTAAAAAAGAAAATGAAATGTGTTACATATAGATCGTGTTACCTTCTGCATGTATGTTTTTGTACTGAGAGAGACAGACCGATAGGCAGACAGACGGACAGAGAAGGAAACAAGCGTAATGAAAGAGAGGGGGGAAGAGAAAGAGAGAGACGAAGAGAGAGAGAGAGAGACGAAGAGAGAGAGAGAGAGAGGCGTAATAAGAAAGAGAGAAAGAGAGTTTATGAAAAAAAATATGAGCTAAAGAGTCGTCTTTTGGCACTGCCCTAGACGTCTGAAGTTTCATATGGTACTCAAAACTCTGGCGAAAATGTGGGTAGCTGGGGAGCAGATTTTTTTTTTTTCTCTGTTACACTCTGGGAAGACAGCTGGAAATCTGTTATTAGAAGACGCGCACTGAATCGGCATCAGGAAAGGAATACGCTTGTGAAAAGTGACCACAGTTTATTTGTTTCTCTTAGATTATTTCCCCTCTTTTTTTTTCTTTCTTTCTTTCTCTCTTCCTTTCTTTGCTGTTGTACTCGGTGGTTAGTTTTATCTCGCCGTCGTCCTCCTCCTCCTTCTTCCTCTTCTTTTCCTTCTTCTCTTTCTCCTTCTCGTCCTCCTCATCCTCCTCCTTCTTCTTCTTCTTTTCCTTCTTCTCTTCCTCCTTCTCGTCCTCCTCCTCCTCTTCCTTGTCCTTCTTCTTCATCTTTATCTCCTTCTTCTCCTCCTCCTTCTCGTCCTCTTCTTCTTCTTCCTCCTCCTTATCGTCCTCCTCCTCCTCCTTCATCATCTCTTTTCTTCTTCTTCTTCCTCTTCTTCTCCTTCTTCTCTTCCTTGTCCTTCTTCTTCTTCTTTATCTCCTTCTTCTCCTCCTCCTTCTCGTCCTCTTCCTCGTCCTCCTCCTCTTCGTCCTCCTCCTCCACCTCCTCCACCTCCTCCTCCTCCTCCTCCTCCTCCTCCTCCTCCTCCTTTTCCTTCTCCTCCTCCTCCTTCTTCTTCTTTCTTCTTCTTTTCTTTCATCTTCTCCTCCTCCTTCTCCTCCTCCTCCTCCTCCTCCTCTTTCCTCTTCCTCCTCTTCCTCCTTCCTCCTCCTCTTCCTCCTCCTCCTCCTCTTCCTCCTCCTCCTCCTCTTCTTCTTTCTCCTCCTCCGTCTCCTCCTCCTCCTCTTCTTCTTCTTCTTCTTCTTTTTCTTTTCTTCTTCTTCCCTCTTCCTTCTTATTCTCATTCTCCTCTTCCTGCTCATCACCATCATCATCCCCACTCCTACTCATCCCCATCCTAATCTATCACCCTTTTCTTCTCTCTCCCCTTCCCCATCTCTCGCAAGCGTCCTCCTCCAACGCTATAAGAAACCTCAAAGTTACCTTGATCTTCCGCTTATTTTTCTACGTTCAGATACGATTAAATTGACGTTGACATGACTGCGTTTCCGTTTAGAATCATTTTACGGAGTCTGGATTCCTCTGTTGATATTCCTTCACAGGCCAGTAAAGAAGGTGACAGCCTGTTAAGAAAAAGGGCGTGACGAGTGCCAAGAGGAATTTTAATTGGTGCTTGCTCTTTCCCTCCGGCTGCCTAAATTCCCGAGGGATGGAAATCAAATATGGGCGCGGAGAAATAGCTTTGGAAAGAGTATATATGAGGGCGTAAAATCTAACGGTGATAAATCATCATCGTGGCACGCGGAATATAGATCAGAATTTGGACTTTGATGGCATGCCGCCCACGCCAAAAGCACCAGCATATTTGTGTACATGTAGCGGGGGATATATCACGCGAGTCACCCCACTCTCCCTAGTCTACCGAGGGAGGTGAAGATGCTGTACGTTTTAACGAGGGAGTAATGTCGTTCTTCAAGCAGCGGGACAGGGTACGACCACCTGTTTAAGGAGGAAAGGTCGTCCCTCAAGCAGTGGGTGTGCGAGGAAGGGTACGCATGCTTCAGGACGAAGTAGCCTCGCACGGTAAGCAGCGGGCGTGCGCGTCGAGTGTCACATTGTCCAATTTCAATCACCTCGACCACCTGTTTGAGAATAAGAGCCTGTCGCACAAGCAGCGGCCGGAAAGGGTACGACCACCTGTGGCCTCGTGGTCTTACTTTTCTCAGAGAAGATGTCGTCCCACAGGGCGTTCAGATTCGTAGGTAGTAAATTAAGAAAGTCGATGATCTCACTCAACACTAAATAACTTGTCAAGATTTTTGAGCCTTCTGGGTTCCGCTTGGGAGTACAGGGGGACAAACGGCGTACTAAATGTCTTTGGCAATGGAACTCTTTGCTTGATGGCGACAGCGGCGACCAGAGTCTATAACATTATGGGGAGTTAGGAGCGATATTTCCTCTGCGGAGATTAAATGCCGTTCTAGCAACAGGGAAGTGTATCTCCGGGAGTGAGGGTGGCCTTTAGACTTACAAAATGATTATTCTTACGATGAGTTGATATTCGTAGGAAGACCAAAATCGACACTCGTAAAGGTATTTTTTATTTTAACTGATTGATTAATTCGTTTATTTTTCTGTTACAGTTATTATTACTTTGCATTTGAAACCTTCAAATAGTTATTAGTCAGGAATTTGAGACATTTTTTTTTTCTCATTTGTTACTGTTGCTATTGGTCAAAGTCTTTTTTAATGTATCGGTTGATTTAACTTCTGCAATGATCCGGATGACAGAACAAAAGAAAATAGTCCGACTTGATTAGAGTTGATGGAAACTGGATATTCACAAGACAGACAGGCTATTCAGAGGAAAGACAGACAGACAGACAAAAGGCCACAGAGACTGACGAACAAGATCCAGAAATATCTATAGAAAGTCAGAAGAGTGCGGTGAAGGAGCAAAGGGAATGAGGACGAGAAGAAGAAGATGAAGAAGAGGATGAAAGAAGGTGGAAAGAATGATGAGGGGGAGAGGAAAAGGAAAAGGGGAAGGAAGAGAAAGAGAGGAAGAAGCGGGCAGCAGATAGGAAGAAAGATGGAAAAGGGGCGGGGGCGGAAGAGAGAAGGATGGAGAAAGACGGGGAGAAAAACGAAAGATGGGGAAGAGGCAGGGGAGAGAAAGATTGCAAGGAGCGGGGGGCAGAGTGACTGAAGAGAGAAAGTGGGGAAGAGAGGAAGCTGGAGAAGAGACGGAAGAGGTTGAAGGGCCAAAAGAGGAAGAAAGGCCGGGGAAGAGAAAGATCGGAAGGCGGGGGAGGGAAGAGAGGAAAAGGGGGGGAGGGAAGAGAGGAGAAGGGGGGAGGGGCGGCGAGGCGCAGCGCCCGCCCGACGCGTTACCCGCGCTAATTATGACTACGCGGTATCCTGTGTCACTCTATAATGATACGTTCCGTGGATCTTCTTACAATTAGGAAAAAAAATAAACGGCCTTTGCGTTTGAGTTATTTTTCCCCCATCCCCCCCCCCCCCCCGCCCTATCCCCTTCCCATCTATTTCACGGAGAGGGTTCCATTACCCATAAAGTAAAGACATATATGTAATCAAGGCGAGATGAAGGATATCTTCTCTGTTTCTCTTCTGAGAATATGCTCTCTCTCTCTCTCTCTCTCTCTCTCTCTCTCTCTCTCTCTCTCTCTCTCTCTCTCTCTCTCTCCTCTCTCTCTCTCTCGCTCTCTCTCTCTCTCTCTCTCTCTCTCTCTCTCTCTCTCTCTCTCCTCTCCCTCTCTCTCTCTCTCTCTCTCTCACCGATACACACATTCTCTCTCTTTCATTCATTAACTAATCTCTCATTCACTCATATAATGGTCAAAGTAAAAAAAAAATCTTTTTCTCACCCACTCCATACTTATTCTCGCTCACTCACTCATTCACTAACCTACACACTCATTCACGCACTCGCTCACTCACCCCCTTCCCCACCTACCACTCATCATTTCACTCATTCATTCACTCGTCCACCACTTACTCATTCATTCATTCTTTCATTTATTCACTCAACCACGCACTCACCCCCCCACACACTCATTCCTTCTCTCACTTATTCAGGCACTCACTCACATTACCACTCACCCACTCAGTCACTCGCTCACACTCACTCACTCACTCGCTCGCTCACTCGCTCACGCACTCACTCACCACTCACTCACTCACTCACTCACTCACTCACTCACTCACTCACAAATGCACACACTCATTCACTCTCCCACATACTCACTCATTCACTCACTCACCCACTCACCAACTCACTCACCCACACTCTCCCCACATACCTACTCACTCACTCACTTACTCACTCTACCTCTCACCCACTTACCCACCTATCCTCCCGACACCCATTTACTCACTCATCCACTGGCTCATCTACTCACTCACTCACTCACCACTCACTCACTCACTCACTCACTCACTCACTCATCACTCTGCCATTCACCTACTCACATATCCCCCCACCCATTCACTCACTCACTCACTCACCCACACTCACCCTGCCATTCACCTACTCACATATCCCCCCCCATTCACTCACTCACCCACTCACCCACTCTCACTCTGCCATTCACCTACTCACATATCCCCCACCCATTCACTCACTCACCCACTCACCCACTCTCACTCTGCCATTCACCTACTCACATATCCCCCCACCCATTCACCCACCCATTCACTCACTCACTCACCCATTCTCACTCTCTCTTCCCCGACGCCCATGGGAGGAGGGCGGTGAGAGTGCGCGTGGAAGCCTCGAGTAATGACTCAACCTTAGTTACTTGCTTCTATTTATTGGTTTTGTATCTGATGTCTTGTTTATCGCAAAGGATAAGACAAGACGGGGGTGGGAAAGGGGGGGAGGGGAGGCGGGGAGGAGGGAGGGAGGGGGGAGTTGGGGGTTGATGGGCGGGGGAGGGAAGGAGGAGGGAGGGAAGGAAATAGTGGGGGAGGGAGGTAAATAGGGGGAGGGGGAGTGAGTGGGAGGTAGAGGAGGAAGGGGGAGGACAGTGGGGGGGGGGCATTAAGCGGTCACGTAAGCTTGTCTGTTTGTGTTGGTGTTATCCTACTCGGGGATATAATTAATAGCCTCTAAGATATCAAGCTCCGCCCACTAGCCCCTTAACCTGTTTTCATTGAGTCCCTTGCAAAGAAAACGGGGGTCGGCGGGGGAGGCGAAAGAATAATGGTTTTTTTCCCCAAATTATTTCGTCTGGAAATCTCTATTTATCTATCTATCTATCTTTCTGTCTGTCTATCTATCTATCTTTCTTTCTTTCTATCTATCTATCTATCTCTATGTCTATCAATCTATCTATCTATCTATCTATCTATATATTTATCTATCTGTCTATCTCCCTATCTATCTTTATCTCTCTGTCTCTCATGTGCGAAAATCATTGATCGCTCATAATTCATAATTTTTCGTTTTTTTTTCCCCCTCATTCGGTCTCACATGGGTTGGTTTTACAACTTCATTCTGACTCTATACCAACAATCTCTGTTATGTTGGTTGCATTCCTCGGTCTTTCCAAATACCACCATTCAACGCCACGGCCTCATATCATCCCACAAGTCAAATAGTATTAACTGAGCATTAATAATTTCACAATGAAATCATCCATTCTCTCCCATGCCGTTTTTCTGTACGTCACAGCGAATTTCGTTTTCATATCAACACCACGTCGTACCGTATGTTGCACGTGCTCTCGGAATCCTCGCTTTCTGCCGTGCATCCTCTCGTGCAGTCTCCTCCCCCGTGCGTCGTGCCCCTGCATTCTCTGCCGCTCGCGCAAACATGGGATATTTGATCAGTTAACTGTTATCATGGAAGAGTTCGCTATTATATTTATCGTAGCCTCTCCTTCTACCTCCTCTTTCTCCTCTTCTCCTCGTCTACTTCTTTCTTTGTCTTCTCCCCATCTCCTTTTCCTTATCTTTTTTTTCTTTTTCCTCGTTTCATCCGCTTCTTCCCTTTTCCTTTCACCTTTTCCCTTATTCAACTAATTCGCCTCTTTTCCTCTCCCTCGACAAATCCTTTCCCCCTATCCTCTCTTTCCTCCTCCTCTTCCTTCCCTTTCTCCTCTTTATTTCTCTTTCCTTACCTCTTTTTCCCTCATCCACTTATTCCCCTCTCCCTCTTCCTGTCTCCCCCACCACCAATCCCCTTCTTCTTCCCTCTCTCCTCCACCACTAACCTCTCCTTTCCTTTCTCCTCCTTCACTAATCCCCCTCCTCTCTCCCTCCCTCCTTTCTCTCCCACCACTAATCCCCCCTCTCCATTCCCCTTCTCTCCCACCTCTCTCCCCCCTCTTCCCCCTCTTCCCCCTCTCTTCCTCCCCTCTCCCCCTCCCCCCTCTTCCCCTTCTCTTCCTCCCCCTCTCCCCCTCTCCCCTCTCCCCCTTTCCCCCTCCTCCTGTGTGCGTCGAGTCTCACGTTGTCCAATTTGAAACATCTCGCAACTGGGATCAGATTGCCCATTTAATAGAGAAAAGATATCCTGGGCTCGTATTTTCTTCTGCCTCTCCCCTTACCCATCCTGAACTCCCCCCCCCCCACCTCCCTCTCCCTCCACCCCATTCGTCCTTCCTTTCCCCTTTATATTCATTGTAATCCTTTTCTTCTCTTTCGCCTTTTTCTTTTTTTTCTTTTCTTTTCTCCTTCCTTGTCTCATTTCTTTCTTTTTTTTTGTATTTCTTCCTCATTTTCTTTTTCTTTCTCTCTTTCGTTTCTTTCTTTCATATCATCCTTCTGTTAATTTCTTTATTTCCTTTCCTTTCAATCTTCTTTTACTTCCATTTAACTTTTTTTTTTTACTCTCTCCTATTTTCTTCCGTTCAATCTCATTCTTTCTTCCCTTTTCTTCATTTACTTAATTTTCTTTATATCCTTCCATCAAGTTCTTCCTTCCTCTCTTCCTCTCACTTTAAGCTCTTCCTTTCTCTAATTTTATTTCGTTCTTTCATTTTTTTTTCTTTCGTTCATTCTTATCTTCATTATATTCTCTATCTACTCTGTTCTCTTTCCTTTCTTCATATTTTCCTTCTTTTATACATTTATCCAGAATTTTGCTTTCTCCTTTTGTGTCTTCCCTTCAGCTTGCCTCTTTGCATGTATATTTCTTTCAGTTTCTATGTCATTTTATTGAACTTTTTATTAACCTCCACTGTTTTATATTGACATGTGTGAGTGCGTTTTGTGTAAAAAATATTAAGCGTGATTTCATATGTCCTTTCACTATTTTTTTTTTTTTTTTTTGGTATCCTTTAATCACCACTGACATTCTCCTTCTGATTTATCTTTGCTTCTTCTTTTCTCCTTCTTCTATTGTTTCATTCATTCGCTTCCGATTTTTTCTCATCTGTGTCCCTTCTTTTTTCTTGCTTATACGTTACACTTTCCATCCCGCGATACTCTCTCTCTCTCTCTCTCTCTCTCTCTCTCTCTCTCTCTCTCTCTCTCTCTCTCTCTCTCTCTCTCTCTCTCTCTCTCTCTCTCTCTCTCTCTCTCTCTCTCTCTCTCTCTCTCTCTCTCTCTCTCTCTCTCTCTCTCTCTCTCTCTCTCTCTCTCTCTCTCTCTCTCTTCTCCTCTCTCTCTCTCTCTCTCTCTCTCTCTCTCTCTCTCTCTCTCTCTCTCTCTCTCTCTCTCTCTCTCTCTCTCTCTCTCTTCTCTCTCTCTCTCTTCTCTCTCTCTCTCTCTACTTCCGCCCCCTCTCCCCTCCCTTCCAGACTATTATTACTTGACAGATTATAAAGTTTCTGATAAAGAAGGTCCTGTTATGAGGAAGGGAAACGGGAGAAGGGAGGGGGAAGGGGAAAGAAGAGAAGGAAGGATAGAAAGGAGAAGCGGAGGACAGAAAGAGTGAGAAAAAGAGGGGAAAACGTTGACGGGGCGAAAAAGAGAGGGGGACGAAAGAAGATAGAAGAGAATGGGAAAGGCAAGAGGGAGAACTTGGAAAGAGGGAGAATCGGGAAAAGAGGGGAAAAGGGGGGAGAAGTGGAGAAATGAGACTAGGAAAGGTGTGGAGAGAGAGAGAGAGAGAGAGAGAGAGAGAGAGAGAGAGAGAGAGAGAGAGAGAGAGAGAGAGAGAGAGAGAGAGAGAGAGAGAGAGAGAGAGAGAGAGAAGAGAGAGAGAGAGAGAGAAAGAGAGAGAGAGAAGAAGAAGAAAAAGACGAAGAAGAAGAAGAAGAAGAAGAAGAAGAAGAGAAGAAGAAAGAAGAAGAAGAGGGGAAGAGGGGAAGATTCAAATTCAAACACTTTATTCCATTAATTACAATGGGTATTCTATTTACATATATGATGTTTACATTATGTAATAAGATGTTACATACATAGATATTATACAATGTTTGTTTAACAAGATTAGACAGAACATTAATATCACAAAGACTGAAATATCGTGCTTGGCTTGATGTTTGAACGCCTGATGCCATTGATATTTCAGTAGATATTCCTTTTCTTTTGTTTTAAATGTCTTTTGGTTGGAGATATTTCTAACAGGAGAGGAAAAAAAGGGTCAAAAGGAGAACCGAAAGAGAGGAGAGGGAGTAGGGATGATAAGAGAGAGAGGAGTAAAAGGGAATAGAAATGGAGTAGAGAATGCAAACTGGAGAAGAAAGAGAGGAGGAAGGAGAGGAGAGAAGGGAGCAAAGGTAGAGAAAGGGGATGGAGGGGGGGGGGAGCCAGGTCAGGTGTCTGTATGATATTCGAGAACACAACCTATGGTCGATGACGATTCGAAGTTATCTTCAGTTTTCCTTATTTTCATTATCTTATTTTATCTAAATTTTCTTTTCATTTGGAGAGGGACGTGATCATAATCGTTACCATCTATCACTATCACTATCATAACCAACATCGCCTGTAAGATTGACAATCATCATCCCCAGTTATCGTAAACTTTATCACAATCACATCACCATCATCGTAAACACATAACGTCATCACCATTGAATTCTGAATTAGATCTGATTAAGGACGAAATTATACGACCCATCTCCTTAGTAATTTAGGCATCGATCAAGGGGAACATTAGGCTAAGATGACTCCCTATTACCACGAAGTTACGGAGAACACTGACATTGAAGATCATAATGACGAAAATTGTGTAATAACGTCTAGAAAGATTAAATTTTGTAATGTTCTCCACTTATGTTGCTGATGGTGGGCGCAGAGACAATTTTCTTTTTTTTAAGCGATCAATATTCACAGTGTGTTGTTATCTTACGTTGCAAAAGATTTTGCGTATTTTGTAGAAATTTTCATTATTTTCTTTTTATTGAAGAGTTAACTTTTTGTCATTATCTATTATTATTATATATACATCCATCATTTTTGTCTCAAGGCCTTATCACATTGTTCCCTCGTTCCCGTTGCAGGAGTTCGCCGAGACCGCCATGAACGAATTACTGGGCTTGTACGGCTATGGGAAGGTGGACAGTCGCGACACCCTCGGCCTGTCGCTGCACCGCTTCGCCAGCCACAGTCCCCCTCACGCCGCAGCCGCCGGCAACAGCCCCCCTTTGAGAACCGCCAATCACAGCCCCTCGCGCCAACCCAGACAGAGCCCGCCGCTCTCGTCCGCCAATCACAGCCCGCAGCCCCATCCTTCAGATCATGAGCATGACGCCGATTCGCTGGATTCCGACGGCATGCCCGTTCCCGCTCAGATCGAGAGCAGCGCCCGGAGTCTGAGCCCCGGAAAGACGGAGGGATCGGGGTCCTCGCGGGGAAGCACGCCCAAGTCAGGTAGGTTGGGGGAAGGGGAGGAGGAGGGGGGGGAGGGGGAGGGAGGGGGAGGAGGAGGAGGTGGAGAAGGAGGAGGAGGAGAGCAAGGAGAAGGAGGAGGATGGACATGAGAAGCAG
>NC_051394.1:18797774-18807774 GCF_015228065.2 Penaeus monodon
CTGTTAAATGGTGTAATAATCATCTTTTGAAACTACTATTGACGGTTTATTGAAGAATTATCTGTTAGGTTAGAATATCTACCATATGATACTCCTTGAATAATCATCACCATCATCACCATCATCATCATCATCATCGTCATCGTCATCGTTATCGTCATCGTCATCGTCATCGTCATCATCACGTCATCGTATCATCATCTCTCTCTACATCTTTTCCTCCTCCCTTCTCTTCTTCCTCAACACCCCTACAATTTTCTCTCACTCCTCCTCCTCTCTCCTCCTCCATCTCCTCCACCTACCCCACCCCACCCACCCCTCTCCTCCTCCTCCTACCTCCTCCTCCTCCTCCTCCTCCTCCTCCTCCTCCTTCCTCCTCCTCCTCCTCCTCCTCCTCCTCCTCCTCCTTCCTTCCTCCTCCTCCTCCTCCTCCCTCCTCCTCCTCCTCCTCCTCCTCCTCCTCCCCGTCCCCTCACCTGGATTCCCAAGTTTTCCCCTTCAGTGAGCGTTATTTGTCGCACGGTAAGTTCCCCTCGATCCCCTCCGCTTGGCGTTAGTCACTTGGCACACGAGTTTACATATGACTGGCAGGTAAAGGGGTAATACCAGCTCTTATCTCACGTCAGACCTTCCCGGTGTTGATTAATTAATTTCACTCTTTGTCTCTTATCTCAGGTCGTATCACGCCCTAAGTTCTTAACCTTCGAAGTTCTTCCCTCTTTTTTTTTTCTTTGTGTTTTCTTTTTTTGTATTTTTTTTCTTTTTCTTATTCTGATTTTCTTTTTTTCTCTCACTGTCTCTTTCTCTTTCTCTCTGTCTCTTTCTCTTTCTCTTTCTCTCTCTTTCTCTTTCTCTTTCTCTTTCTCTTCTCTGTTCCTCTCCTCTCCCTCTTTATCTCTCACTTTCCCTCTGTTCCTCTTCCTCTCCCTCTTTATCTCTCACTTTCCATCTCCCATCTTTCCTGCGCCCCCCCCCCCTCCCTCCCCCAGGCAAACACCAGCCTCGCACCTGGCGCCAGTGGTTCGTAATGTATGACCCTGGTGGAGTATAGCCTATGGCCACCCCTCCACCTCCTCTTAGTGTCACTTCCAACCCTCCCCTTCCCTCCTAGTGGCACTCTTATCCCCCTCCCCATTAGTGCCACACTTACTCCTTACCCCAGCCCCCCTCCTGCCCCCAGTCTCCCTCCCCGTTGGATTACTCCTGCGACCTCCTGCTCCCCGATCTTTGCTTCTTTCCTCTCTTCCTCATCGACTTACCCTCTTCCTTCCTCTCCCTTCCCATCTTCCCATTTCACCCCCTCCCCCGTCTCCCCCAAGCCACTCGCCTCCCTGCGAGCCTCTCCCACTCCTCCCTCCCCTCTCCCCTCCCCCTCCCACCCCTTTGGCCCATAAGGAACTATCTCAACAGCAATCTAGCTTTCCCAATGCCATCTTTCAACGTGCACTCGCCCCACCCCCTTCTTCAGTGCCACCTTTTACCCGCCATTTGATCCTCCTGTTTGGCACCTTTCTGCGAGCGCCCGTCCTCCTTGCCCATCAACGGGATCATACCCCTTCACCTCCCCCTCCCCTCTTGGTCCCCTCCTCCCCGGTACATTTTCCCTGCTCTTCCCGAATCTTCATTTCCTTGCTGCCTTTTCCCGGCTCTTACTCCACCCTCTTTTCCTGCTTACCGTCCCCCGCCCATTTCTTCCTGCCTCCTTTCTCCTTCCTCGTTCTTCCTGTTATTCTTCCCTCTATTTTCCTCTTTCCTATCCTTAATCCTTTCTTCCTGCTGCTCTGTTTCTGCTCCCCTTCCCCCACATCTATTTTCCTACTCCCCGACCCGCACCCCTTTTCCTGCTCAGCTACCCCCATTCTCTTTCTCTCTCTCTCTCTTTTTTTTAACTCACCCCCATCCTCTTTGTCCTGTTCCCCGCCCCCCGTCGCATGTTTTCCTTCCTTCCCCATAGCCTTCTCCCATCCCGTCCCCGTCGTCTTCGTTAGCCCCATTCCCAAGGTCTACTCACTCTGTGGCACTGCTTTCTCCATATGGCACTCTTCCTTGAGACTTCCTCCGCAAGATACATCTCTCTCTTCACCACTAGCCCTCCCCTACTTCCCCTTTCCTGATGACTGCTCCCCTTCCCCTACAAGCTACGTTCCCAGGTTCTTCTCCCTTCCCTAACCTTCTTTTACTCTCTCGTGCCCTGTCCCCCCCCCCCTTCTGAACCCCCTCCTTTACTCTCCCCTGCAAGTCAAGCGCCCCTTTCTGTTCCTCTTACTACATTGCATCCTCCACATCCCCCCTCCCTTCTGCATCTCTCTCCATCCCCCTCTCCCCCTTTCTGCATCTCTCTCCATCCCCCTCTCCCCCTTTTGCCTCTCTCCTTTCCGCTCTCCCCCCTCTCCTTCCTCTCCCTTCCTCTCTCTCACTCTCTCCTCACCAGGCACTTTAGAGCCACTTTGTAACTCTTATTTTTCTTTCTTTTTTTCCTTTGGATATTTTGACAGTTGAAAAAAAATATATATGGAATGCAAGATTTTCATTGGCGATCGTGTGATGATGGTATCTTTTATTCCATATTTATCTTTTCTCCCTTTTCCTCTTTCTTCTCTCTCTCTCTCTCTCTCTCTCTCTCTCTCTCTCTCTTTCTCTTTCTTTTCCTTTTCCGTTTCCTATTCCCTTTCCTATTCCTTTTCCTCCTCCCCCCTCTCTCTCCCTTTCTCTCTCTCTCTCTCTCTCTCTCTCTCTCTCTCTTCTCTCTCTCTCTCTCTCTCTCTCTATTATATATATATATATATTATATATAATATATATATATATATATATATATCTATATATAATATCATCTAATGTATTATTATATATATATATATTATATATTATATATATATATATATATATATATATATATATATATTAATATAATATATATAATATATTATTATATAATATATATCTGTCTCTGTCTCTGTCTCTGTCTCTGTCTCTCTCTCTCTCTCTATCTATCTATCTATCTATCTATCTATCTATCTATCTATCTATCTATCCATCTGTCTTTCTATCTATCTATCTATCTATCTGTCTGTCTGTCTGTCTATGTATCTATCTATCTATCTCTCTATCTCTCTCTCTCTCTCTCTTCTCCATTACTTCTTCCCCTCCGTCTTCCCCTGTTTTTCTTGGCTGTTCCCCCTACTCCATTTTCTTTTCATCTGTAATAGTATCTACTCACCCCCTCCCCTCCCTTCCCCTCTTCCCCTCTTCTGCTTCCCCTTCAACTCAATGTGTTTATCTTTTACTTTCTCCCCGTGACTCACCTCCCACTTTATTTTCTTCTTACCTCTACATTCCTCTCCGATTCTCGGTCTCTCCCTATCCCTCTTTTGGCTCTCTCCTCTCTCCGGTTCTCCCTCTGTCTCCATCTCTCTTGCTTTATCTCGTTCTCTTTGCGGCTTCTTTTGCCTTAATCATGCTCTCCCTCCCCTTCCTCTTCCGTCTTTTAATTTTCTTTCTAGTTTTGTTTCCTCATTCATATTTCAGTCCGTTCCCCTCCCCCTCCGCGCTCACCCCCTCCCCCTCTACCCCCGTCCCCCTTCCACCCACAATTACCCCATATTCTTCTACACCCCCCCCCTCCCTACGTTCCCCGCCCCTTCTTCCTTCCAACCAAAGCAAGCCCTTTCCCTTACCCCTCCCCCCCTCTCTACACTCCCTTCTTAATCCCCCCCCCCGCCCCTCTCTCATCCATGGCGCCAAACGTCTGCCAGGGATATCTCTCCACGGTCTGTTGGATGTCAAGAGTAGAACACTCGGCATAATTAGGTGTTTCTTGATGCATTTGCTTTTATAGATCACTAGACCTCGCCAAGGTCCTCCTCGGCACGCAGGCAAAGGTGCTGCTCGAGAAAAGGGGCGAAGAGGGGAGGGACTATTCACAACTTTGCGTGCATTCCGGGAGCCGAATTCCACATGTCACATGCGGTTGCAATCAGCAAAATCGCGCGTTTTCTTTTAAATTATCATAGTTTCCCCTTCTCCTTCGCATGCCAGCTGGCGTTCAGGGGGGACTCCTATATCCCAGCTGCTACGAGTACTTCTCAACGGCCGGGTGAATCGAGCTCGTGCCAAGAAGGGAAGAACTATCTTATTATGATGTTTTTTTTTTTTTATCTTTTTTGTCTCTCTACGGAAATGTCATTCACATGCTTGAACTTTGTAGCTTTTTGTTACACGAGAACCGTTATATATTGCCTTATATATTATATTTTTTTTGTACGCAAAATTAAAATTGTAATACCCTTCGTTTTTTCATGTCACTTTTATCCTCTTCAGCCATCTCTTTTGCTCTTTTTCATCCTCCCTTCAAGAGAAATGGCTTCAGTATATCATAGAAAGATATGTGCAATGTATCAAAGACTAACCAGTTCCGGATGACTGGCTGAGAAATATACCCTCCTCCTTAAAAAGTGTAAATGATTTATATGTATGTATGTGTGTATATATATATATATATATATATATATATATATATATATATATATATATATACACACGCACGCACACACACACACCACACACACACACACACACACACACACACACACACACACACACACACACACACACACACACACACACACACACACACACACACACACACACACACACACACACACACACATACATACAACACACACACACACACACACAACACAGACACACAAACACACAACACAGACACACACACACACACACACACACATACATATATATATATATATATATATATATATATATATCTATATTATACTGTATATATTATCATATAACCACACACACAACACACACACACACACTCACACACAACACAACCCACACACACACACACACACACACACACACACACACACACCACACACACACACACACGTATATTTGTATATATACATACATATATCCCGCTCAGATTCTTATCCCGTGACCAGCCTTCCGCAACCCTTTAACCACCATATCAAGAATTCATTGCTCACAAGTGCGTCCTCTTCGCCGTCTCCTCTTAATGAATCTCCGGCGTTCATTCACAAACGCACACACACACGCTGCCCCGAAACACATGAGCGGCGCGCGTTCTTTCATAGCCAGGCGCCGCGTCCCGTATTTCGACTTTTTCCCTCAGAGACCCGGATGGAAGAGGCGGAAGTAAGGGTGAGTACGAGGGTTGTGAATATCTGCCTCTCTCTCTCTCTTTCTCTCTCTTTCTTTCTCTCTTCTCTTCTCTCCCTCTCTTCTCTTCTCTCTTTCTCCTCCTCTCTCTCTCTCCTCCTCCTCTCCCTCTCTCTCTCTCTCTCTCTCTCTCTCTCTCTCTCTCCTCTCTCTCTTTCTTCTCTCTCTCTCTCTCTCTCTCTCTCCTCTCTTCTCTCTCTTCTTCTTCTCTCTCTTCTCTCTCTTCTCTCTCTCTTCTCTCTCTCTCTCTTTCTTTCTCTTCTCTATTCTCTCTCTCTTCTTCTCTCTATCTCTCTATCTTCTTCTATCTATCTATCTATCTCTATCTCTATCTCTCTCTCATCTCTCTCTTTCTTTCCCTTTCTCTCTTCTTTTCTTTCTCTCTGTCTTCCCTTTCATCTTTCTTGCTCTTTTCTCTTTCTTTCTTGTTTCCGTTTTTTTCTTTTTCTCATTCTTTCCCTCTCTCTCTTTCTTTCGCTTTCTCTGTTTCCTTCCTGTTTTCTCTCTTTCCCTTTCTCTCCCTTTTCCCTCCTCCTGACCCCTTCCCTTCTTCCTTTCTTCCTCCTTTCTTTCTCTTTCTTGTTCCCTTTTTCTTTCTTTCCCTTTCTATCCTCCTGTCCCTTCTCCTCTTTCTTCCATTTTTCTTCTCTCTTTCTCCTCACATCTTCTTTACTCTCCCGCTTTCTATCCATCTTCCTCTCTAAGCCCCTTTTTCTGATATTTTTGTTTTTCTCTTTCTCTCCTTTCTCCTCTCTTTTCACATCTTTGTTTCCCCCGTTTTGCCGCCTCATGTTGCTCTCTCTCATCCTCCCTCCCATTTTCTTATCTCTCTTCTCTCTCCTCTCATTTCCTCCTCTATCTTTCTCCTTCTTCCTCTTCTACCCCCCCCCTCTCCTCCCGTACTCCTCCGCTCCCATTTTTCCACACCCGCTCGCCCCTTGTAATTGATTGTGTTCTGGTGAATATCCCCGGCGTCTCATGGGTGGTGTGTGTGTGTGTGTGTGTGTGTGTGTGTGTGTGTGTGTGTGTGTGTGTGTGTGTGTGTGTGTGTGTGTTGGTGGGTGTGTGTGTGTCTTTGTGTGTGTGTGTGTGTGTGTGTTTGTGTGTGTGTGTGTCTTTGTGTGTTGTGTGTGTGTGTGTGTGTTTGTGTATGTGAGGGAGAGAGCGAAACAGTGCCCTTACCTTCCCTTTATTTCCTGCCTCCATAAATAACGTTTGACCGTACATTTTCCTCCTCCACTCTTTCCCCTCATTCTTCTCCCTTCTCACATTGCTTCCTCTTCCTCTCCTTCATTTGTCCAGTTCTTCCTTCTCCCTCTACTTCTCCCGTTGCCTTATTCCCTCTCCTCCACTCTTTCCCGCCTCCCCTTTCTTCGCGTTATCCTTCCCCCCTCCCTTTTCCCTCCTCTCCCTGCCACCTCCCTTCCCCTTTTCACCCCCATTCTCCTATTGCTCTCCGCCTTCCTCCTGACCCCTTCCCTTCTTCCTTTCTTCCTCTCTTCCTCTCCTCTCCTTCTTCCCCTTATCCTTTTCCCTTACACTTCCTCTCTTTCTCCCTTCCCCTCCCTCACAATTAACACGCTCTCTACAGTTCCTCTTCCAAGACTGTCAAGGGGCATCTGTGCGACTGAACTGAGTCTCCGCGAGGTTCCTTCCCTTGCTAAGAATTATAGAGAATCTGTGACACTGACTGACGACATGCGATAAATTCTGAACAACGGAGATTTTTGGCTGACACTGAGATTGATATAAAAAGTGAGAGAGAGAGAGAGAGAGAGAGAGAGAGAGAGAGAGAGAGAGAGAGTTGGAGAGAAAGGGGGTCACAAATGGAAAAAGAGAGAAAGAGAGTAGAGAGAGAGGGGGGCACAAATGGAAAGAGAGAGAAAGAAAGAGAGAGAGGGGGGGAGTGAGGGGAGAGAGAGAGAGAGAGAGAGAGAGAGAGAGGAGAGAGAGGAGAGAGAGAGAGAGAGAGAGAGAGAGAGAGAGAGAGAGAGAGAGAGAGAGAGAGAGAGAGCATGGTACAAAAGTATTCTTATCACCTTACATTCATTAAACTAACATCGGATATGTGCAAAAACGTTGACTGGAGAGTGACAGCTGAGGGATGGAAGTTGCAACCTGACGAAGAGAAAATGGATTTCAGAAGCAAAGAGAGAATAAAAGGAAGGAGAAACGGAAAGAGAGAGAGAGGGCGGGGGAGAGTGAGAGAAAAATAGAAGGAAGAGAAGGAGAAAGAAAGAGGGTGACAGATCAAGAGAGAAAGAGAGAGAGAGAGAAAGGGGGAGAGGTTAAAAGCCCTTACTTAAACTGATCCTCAGTGAACCAGGAATGCAATTTACCTGTTTAATGGGTGTATGTGATGGTAATATGTACATAGAGAGCAATATCAGCCATATAATAACATATATATGACCCACCACAGGTAGCTTGTTAGTGCCTCTGCTCATTATCATATTGCGTTGCAACAGTGATGATACAGGTATGTCGGTTGCACAGATGTTATTTAAGATCATTATAACACGTCTTGATACAAGTTTTTTTGGGTTAAACGGCAATAGAGTGATCACTTGACGGATCTGTAGCGAAGTGACAAGAAATGGAAATGTAGGATTTCAGTAGCTAAAATAGTTTAGATGTTTTGATTATCTTCCCTGCGTTGCCCTCCAGTTCACTAGAGAGCTCCCCCTTTATTCATTTCATATTATTATTAATACCCTATACTTCCACCGTCTGTTCTCATATTATTATATATTATTATTAGTATTGAATATATTATATAGATCTCCTCCTCCCTCCTCGCTCTCTTCTCTTTTCTTTACTTCTTCTTCTTCTTCTCTAGCTCTCTACCTCCGTCCTCCTCAAAACCGCTCGTCCTGCGTCCACCCTCCTGCCTTGGCTGTTCCCCTCCATATGCACCTATTTCAACTCAGAGAGATCTCCTTCTAGTTTTCCGTAGCTTGTATTTTGGCCGTTTTTGTCTGCCAGTCTTGAGATTCAGTTCTACACACTGCTTTACTTTTTTCTTCTTCTTTCTCACATTTACTTTGACGAGTCTCTTTGTGCTCAATTCTTCTTCTTCTCTTACTTCTTCTGCATCATCTACTCTACTTCGTTCTTCTACCTGTTCTATGTTTTGTTCTTCTATTTACATAGCTCTTCATGCCTTATAACTATATATCTTCTTCTTCTTGTATGCTTCTTATCCTTCTCTTCTTTCCTTATTCTTTTCACTTAGTGATCTTTCGTTTTCTCTTCTTCTCTTTTTTACTTCTTCTAATCTTCTTTGATTTCAGTCTCTTTCTTGTTAAACGTCTTCTTTGCATCTTACGGCTCTTCTTGTGTGTACTTCAATAATTCTTTTCTCTTAATTTTTCTTTTTTCTTTATTCTTCCTTGCTTCTTCTTCCTTCCTTCTTCTTCTCTTCTCCTCCTCCCTTCTTCTTCTTTCTTCTCTCATTATTCTTACTTCCTTCTTCTTCTCATTCTTCTTCTTCTCCTTCTTTTTTTCTTTCCTTATTTTATTATTTTCATTCTTCTCTCTCTTCTTCTTCTTCTTCTTCTTCTTCTTCCTTTTTCTTCTTCTTCTTCTTCTTCTTCTTCTCCTTCTTCTTCTCCTTCTTCTTCTTCTCCTTCTTCTTCTCCTTCTTCTTCTTCTTCTTCTTCTTCTTCTTCCACCTTTCTTTTCTTTTATCATTTCATTTTGACCAAGTGATTAAATCCACAACAAGCAACACTGACATCCGGAGGAGAAAAATAAGAAAAGAAAAAAACTTGCAATCTTGGCATACTGTTTTTCCTTTCGCCTCAACGCCTCCAGGAATGCACTTAGAGCCATTTAAGTGCCTTTCGCTTATCACAGTCAACGAGAGAGTATTGTGAAAGGGATAATGATGATAAGATAAAGACATCGCGGTCTAAGATTTTTTTTTTTTTTTTTTTTTTGCCTCGTTTCTTTGACTAATATTAGGCCGAGAGGAATGTCAGCTTCTTTTCCATGTCAAACAAGATTAGGAATTTGATGAGTGAAATGCCAGTGCGGGTGTAGAAGGCAGGTTGGGTTTGTGGTTTTGTTTCGAAAGATCGGTTTTGAATATAGGCCTTCGAGTTTTTTTCTCTCCTCTCTCTCTCTCTCTCTCTCTCTCTCTCTCTCTCTCTCTCTCTCTCTCCTTTCCCTATGCCTCTTTCCTTTCCTCCCTCACTCCCTTCCTCTTTACCTCCCTTCCTCCCTCCCTCCCTCCCTCCCTCCCTCCCTCTTCCAAAATCCCAGTCTCTTTCTCTCTCCCTTCTTTCCCTCTCTTCCCCTTCCTCCAAATAAAGATATAACAATAAAGAACTCAAATGAAAAATAAGAAAAAACAAAAGCGAGAGAAAAAAAAACATTCTTAACTGCGCTGCTGAGCCCCCAGTGGGATCACAATGAGCAAAGGCAGTCATAAGCTACCTGTGTCGAGGTGGTGCGTCATGGCATCTTCGGCCAAACACCTGTCTGATATCACATGTTTGGGGTATTCAGCCAAGCTCGGCCTTCAAGCTGATAGAATCAGCGAAAATAGCTTTGATATCAGAGCAATGATACTCCGTAACATGCACGTGGGAGACGAGGGGAAGAAGTGCCTTGTGTATGCGCTTGCGTGCGCGCGCGCGCGTGTGTGTGTGTGTGTGTGTGTGTGTGTGTGTGTGTGTGTGTGTGTGTGTGTGCTTATTTGCTTGTAGTATGTAAGGTGCATGTGTGTTTGTGTGTGTGTGTGGTGTGTGTGTGTGTGTGTGTGTGTGTGTGTGCATGCAGTTTG
>NC_051394.1:18817774-18822774 GCF_015228065.2 Penaeus monodon
ATTTATCCCTATACATAGACCTATTTACATACACACATGCCTGCCAGGAATATATATACAGAGAGGTAGACAGATACACATATAATTAGATATAGATGCGATGATAGCCAGAGTGAGAAAAGATCAACACGCGATACTCCGTTACAAGAATATCGACAGCATCTAACTTACCCCAGATGGGCCTCCTGTACTCACGCGCCGGCCATCCCTGCTGCTCGTGCAGCCTGCTTCGTTGGTCAGCCCCGCGGACTTGGGGAAAAGGATGCACGGAGGGCTTTTGAAAGGGGAATGGGGACAGAAGGAGAGGAGGAAGGAAGATATGGATGGGATGAGAAAGGAGGAAAAGAAGTGGGAGTGAGAAAAAAGTAGAATGTGAAGAACTTGAAGACGACGTATAAAAGGATGGGATAGGGAGAAAATGAGACGAAGGGGAAAGGGAAGAAGAAGAAGAAGGAGGAACTCAGAAGACCTGAAGAGAATACAACAGAGCCCTTTGGAAGGAGAAGAAGAAAGAATAACAAAAACGAAAATAAAAAAAAAACAGGAAAAACGAAAGAGAAAACCCATTGGAAAAAAAAAAGTGAACAAGAACAAGCACCAGAACAAGAAAGGAGAAGGGGGGAAAGCAAGAGAGAGAAGCAAGAGGAGAAGGAGGTTGAGGAAGAAAAAGATAGCATCGCAGGGTGTTACATGAGAGGCTCCCTGTGGCGCAGATCTTTAGGAGGGACAAGGCGAAGGGCGCTGCGGGGGAAGACGAGAAAGCAGAGGTGAGAAGGTCATGTGAGCGGAGGGAGATTATCAAGATAGGGAATGTGATAAGGAGACAGACGGCGAGTATCATTAAAGAGGCGAGAGAAGGAAATGCGAGTGAAGGTATTGCAGCGGCGCTTAGAAGGAAGAGGAGCGAAGGAAAGGGAGAGGAGGAGGAAGAGGGAGAGGGTGATAGGGGAAATAAGAGGAGGAAATGCTTACGTGTTTATATTATTTATTGTTTGGGTGCGGAGAATGAATGAAAAGGGAGACCCTGCAGGTGCATACATACGGCCCTTTCTCTGTGGAAGATCAATCTCGAAAGCGTGTGCTTAGGAAATTCGTAAGAGAGGGTGGGGGAAAAATCGAACAAAACGCAGCACAATTCACAGGCGAATTGCAAATTATAGATGTGGATACATACATACATAAATATGCTCATAAATATATGCATGTATGTTTATTTCACACACACACACACACACACACACCACACACACACACACACACACACACACACACACACACACACACACACACACACACACACACACACACACACACACACAACCACACACAAACACACCACAACACACAACACACACAACACACAAAAACACACAAAACACAAAACACAACACAACACAAACAAACACCAAACAAACCACACACAGACAGCACACAACACGACACAACATAGTATTAATTTATATTTATACATACACGTATATGACATATATATACACATACATATATGCTCAGGCACATATATATATGATATCTGAATACATTAACCTTTGGAAAGGTTCTCGGCGCAAAAAGGCCACGAGGTCATGTTAAGTGTCCTAAGACGATCGTTCGTCAGAGCTTAGCGCGGCTGACGTCATGGTAGTCGGGTCGGCAGAGTGTAATTTATGAATCGAGAAACATAACACGAGGGTCAGCGGACGGGAGAAGGGAATGGCGTGTTCAAACTAATATAGAATCCACGTGTGAAAGTTTGATTTTTTTTTTTTTCACGGCGAAATTCAAGGATTGTTAACAACACTGATGTCTGAAAGAGATACTGTAGCGTTTACGTTTTATATCTCGTGGGGAATGTGATTCCCGCTTGTACAAGATTTCCGTTTATGTGTTCAGGAAATATTTAACTTGTATCGCGAGCGTGATTAACCCTGATTCTAATACTAGTATATCCAAGCAGAAGTTTACCTTGGGTGTCAAATTTACCAGAGAATATAGAAAATAATGTCGGCTGGTGTTTCAGCAGATAAACAATAATCTCCCCCGTAAATCATGCTAACAAAAAGCAATAAGATGGAAATCTGCGGTAAGACGAGACACCCGGACCACCGTAAGCTGACCTGCGGCATATCTGAACGAAGCCGTTTGTTTACTTTTGAATCACGTGAAGTCTGGTGGCGTCATCTCGCGTTTCCCGCCCGACCTTTCCTCATGAGTTCCATTTTACTTCAAGACGATGTCCGCTCTTCGTCTGGCTTAGCTTCCAAGGCAAAGCCGTCTTGTTTATGTGGATATTTGTATGTGAGCTCTACGGCGGCGGGAGGGCTCGATCCGAGGGCGAAATAATCTGAGAGGGAACGCAGTCTCTGGCACCAAGCGGCCGGTGTCACGTTTCCACCAAGACGTAACGACCGGCGATGAACCCAACGCGTTAGTGAGACTTGCAGTCGCTTATGTAACGCCCCCCCCCCCTCCGTCAATCTCCGCCCCCATTGAATTAGTTCTCTGCTAATTGGGGCAGTATCCTGTAGGCTTTCCTTTCCCATTTTCTCTTGTGGGTTATCCCCACCGCGATTAGATTGGGTCATGAAAGGAAGATGTGATTAACAGTTCTCTCATATTTCTAGGTTTACAACACAATGTACTATTCTATTTCTCAGTTTTGATAAGCAATATGATCATGGCATAATTATTTCTATTGCAGAGAAGAAAAACAGCATTCTGAAGCATTAAGTAGAGTACAGCCTATATATATATATATATATATATATATATATATATATATATATATATATATATATATATATATATATATATATATATATATATATGTATATATATATATATATATATATATATATATATATATATATATATATATATATAGTGTTTTACATTTAAAAAATCTAACAATGGGATATGAAACAACTCTCATAAATGACAGAAAGACAGGCAGGCAAAAACTAAGCCAAGGAAAACACCCCGGAAACTGGATTACAGTACTATTTGTATATAAACACTTACAGTGCACTTACAGTGTAATCCCCACATAGCCCTTTTATAGAGCGAGGATTCGTTAACTATGCTCTGTGTCTCTACAGCTTACAAGTCTGTAGGGAGGTTCCGTATCTTGTTACTTTGGTGTCTCTTGCGTCCTGACGTGGCACCAGCCCATCCTCTCCCTCTCTCCCTCACTCTTATTCTGCCTCCTTCTCTTTCTCGGTCGATCTATTTACCTTTTTATATATTTATCTGTCTATCCGTTAGTTTAACTGTTTTTCTTTCTTTTTATTTTCTTCTGCCTCTCTCTCTCTCTCTCTCTCTCTCTCTCTCTCTCTCTCTCTTTCTCTCTCTCTCTCTCTCTCTCTCTCTCTCTCTCTCTCTCTCTCTCTCTCTCTCTCTCTCTCTCTCTCTCTCTTTCTCTCTCTCTCCCTCTCCTCCCTCCTTCCTTTCATCTCCCTACTCCACCTTCCCCTTATCCATACCCCTGCTCCTCTCCTCCAGCTCCAGTGTAAGCGATTCCTTCCCTCATGTAAAATCTTGAATGGCATTACCTGCGTCCTTACATCATTTCCCCTTGCTCCCTCTTTCTTCCCTAGATATGATACCTTCTCATGATATCCTCTCTCAGTGCCCCCTAGTCCTGAATACGACCGCAATTTTCCCCTACACCTACAATTATTATTTTCCCCTAGGTAGTTTCCTCGTTTTCTATGCTTCTGTTCTCCGGGACTCATGTCAGTTAGTTTGTGTCTCTTCCGTGGAGTTGAAATGACAGTCTGTTTGATGGTCGTGCTCATCAAGATTTCGTATAAGCATATATGTGTGATTGTTTGTGCGTGTGTGTCTGTCTGTGTGAACTTTAAAAGATGCTTAAACAAGGCTTGTCCATCAGTAAATCGTATTTCCTTGAAGTCTTTCTGTAACATCAAGTCTTCTGAGAACATTAAATTTAGTCAGCTACTTTACAGTCTTACCATTGCACCAACGAGGAGTCAGGTTTCCATCCACACAAAATTTTCTCTTTACTTTCACATCTTGACCTTTCTCTATGTATTATTCCTTACCATGTCATCGTCGTCACTCCTCTGTGCCTACTGTACTTCAAGATATTCTTTTCTTTTCTCTTCTATTTTTATCTTCTTTAACACGTGTCAAATTTCTCTCCGACTTACTTTATCTCGTACACGTGTTGTAGCCGCAAGCCAAAAGGTCAACGAAATTAATCTGCTTATTTGTTTGCTACTCAACGACCCTAGTCACAGCAAGGATACTCTTAGCTCTAGAAAACAAAGAAACTAGAATGTTCACTGGAAGTTGCTGAACAAATGAACAAAGGTAAGATCGCCATCTGTACTGAGCGTCTTCCCGAGCAACAGAAGACGTGGCTGTATCCAATATCACCTATGTAGTTTGGACAATAAAAATACTCGAGGGGTCATGCCAGTATCCAATTCCTCCCCCAACATCAATGATAAAAAACGCATGACAAAGGTGGATGCATCAGCTGAAGGAATCCTAATATCATATCCTTCGAACCCGAAAGGTCAAGACAGCAAGACTGGTATCTGGGTGTCTGGGTTCCTTATATCCTGCCCTTTACTACTGTGTGTCTATGGTATCTGGGTTCCTTATAGACTTAAAGGTTCGTTCCTTGCAGTGGTGTCCATTTCCTTATAGTCTCATGGGTACCGCCATTATTATGGTGACTGGTTTCTCTGTGGTGTTCTGTGTTCAGTTTGTGCTATGGTGTCTGCGTTCCGTGTATTCTCCATGTTCCCTTTACTTTCCTTGATAATTTTTGTGACGTTCATGCCGATCGTCTAGCAGTACGATGGGAGAGGAGCAGAGAAAGAGAAAGATAGATAGATAGAAAGAGCGAGATAAGAAAAACAGAAGCGTATCTCTTTCGCCACGCACGCACTTTGTAAATGGCGAAGTATATCTGCCGGACAGTAGATACAGATGTAGTGGAGGAATGTGGTTGATATCTTTGTAGTGGCAGC
>NC_051394.1:18830274-18842774 GCF_015228065.2 Penaeus monodon
GCCTCGCTCATTCAGTCCTTCATCCTTTCCCCCCCCCTCCTCAAATTTTCCCTTCCCCATATCCCTCCCCCCCCTCCACCCTCCTCCTTCCCCACTTATCTTTCCCCCGTGTCCCTGTCCTCTCTCTCCAATTGTTTTTCCCTCTCTCACTCTTCCTTCCTGCTAACCTCCGCTTTACATGCTCTCTCCCTCCCTCCCCCCCTCCCTCTCTCGTTCCCCCCCCCCCCCTACTTCCCTCCTCCCCTCCCTTCCTTCCTCCCTCCCCCCCTCCCTCCCTCCCTCCCTCCCTCATTTCTCCATCCATCCCTCTCTTCCCCACTCCCCCCGGGGCCCCTCATCCCTCCTTACCACCCTTCCCCTTTCCCTTTCCCCCCTTCGCCCTCCCCCCTTCCCCCCCCCCTCCCCCTCTCTCTCCTCTCTCTCCTCTCTCTCCTCCTCTCTCCTCTCTCTTCCCCTCTCTTCTTCTCTCCTTCACCTCTCTCTCTCCTCTCTCCTCTCTCTCTTCCCCCCCTTTTTTTCCCTTCTCTCTTCTCTCTCTCTCCTCTCTCTCTCTCCTCTCTCTCTCCATCCACCCTCCATCCATCATCCCCCATCCTCCATCATCCATCCCCCCTCCCCTCCACCCCCCATCCATCCATCCCCCCTCCATCCTCCATCCATCCCCCATCCATCCATCCATCCACCCATCCCCCACCAACCATCCATCCTCCTCCACCCCTCCATCCACCCACCATCCCCATCCACCATCCATCCACCATTTCCCCCCTCCCACCCATCCATCCCCCACCATCCATCCATCCATCCACCATCCATCCATCATCCATCCACCCATCCACCATCCCATCCATCCATCCATCCATCCACCCATCCATCCACCTCCATCCATCCATCCATCCATCCATCCTTCATCCATCCATCCATCCATCCGTCCATCCATGCCTCCATCCATCCATCCATCCACCCATCCATCCACCCATCCATCCATCCATCCATCCATCCATCCATCCATCCATCCATCCATCCACCCATCCATGCCTCCATCCCTCCATGCCTCCTTCCCTCCTTCCCTCCCTTGCTCTCCCTCCCTCTCCCTTTCCCCTTCGCCCGTCCTCCATCGCCTGGTGACTGACTGCCCGCCGCTGCTAACTTGTTTACTTGAGTATCCCTTACTTAATATTCCCGTTTTCCCGACCGAGTATCTGTTACCAGCGTACGGTTTTGTCGTGAGTTTGCGCTCGTTGAATGTGAGACTGGGCCTTGCTGCTCGTAACCTTAGCTGGCCATATTGTATTGCTCGTTGTATGGAGCGAACTCTTCCCCGCCCCCCCCCCCCGCCCCCCACTTCCACACACACACACACAAACACGCACGACCCTCCCTCTCCCTTCCCCTCCTCTCTCTCTCTCCCTTAAATCGTCCAACTATCACAGTTTACACGATCATCCCTAACTCTCAAACTCTCTCTCTCGCTTACTCTCTTACTCCCCTCCCCCCTCCCCCTCTCTCTCGCTTACTCTCTTACTCCCCTCCCCCCTCCCCCTCTCTCTCTCTCCCCCTCTCTCTCCTCTTCTCTTTTCTCTCTCCTCCCTCTCTCTCTCTCTCTCTCTCTCTCTCTCTCTCTCTCTCTCTCCCTCGTTTCTCTTCCTGTTTCTTTCTGTTCCTTTTATGTCTCTTCGCTTCACTTCCCTTCTTTTTTCCCTTTCCCTTTTTATTGTCCCTTTATTCCTCCCTTCTGCCCTCCGTTCCTTCCTTTTCTTCCCCCTTTCCTTTGCACCCTTCTTCACTCGTGTTCTTCCTTTCCTCTCACCCTTTTCTTCTCACCTTTTTTTTTTTTGCTGCTGCTTTTTGTTTTTTAGTTTGTTTATGATGCTGTTGTTGTTTGGGTTTATCTTGATCTTGTGGCGTTGTTATTGTTGTGTCCATGTATGTGTCTGTATCTGTGTATGTGTGCGCGTCTGTGTTTGTGCATGTGTGTGTGTGTGTTTGTGAGTATGTGTGTATGTGTGTACTCGTTTGCAAACTTAGTAAGAATAAAACATCAACCAGTTAAACGAATCATGATTGAATCAAATGTTGTTTATTAATGATACTTTTCCTTAAATCTTGACTTGTTGTATATAGTGTCAGTTTATTCTTTTAAAATTGCAAATCAATACTTATTTACAGCAAACAAATTTTATAGACCCGTTCAAGACGATCGATATATTTTTGCAAAAATATTTACAAATTCCAGGCATATGGAAATATACTAATCAATATTATATTACAGTATAGTATTACTAACACAATTAGCGATATTACTTTTATTGCTTGAATTGAGTGAGATTACAGGATGCGTGGCTCATTAAAGATGGTACTCATTATTCCTTTTTTTTTTTTTTTTTTTGGGGGGGGATAAACGCGTATAAAGGGAAGAAAAAAATATTTCACTTCTTATGAATATGCATATATGAATACATACATGCATGCATACATACATACGTGCATGCATACACACATGCACGCATGCATGCATGTATACATACATACGTGCATGCATACATATATGCACGCATGCATGCATGCATGCATGCATAGAAACATACATACATGCATACATACATACTTATATAATACATACATACATACATACATACATACATATACACACATACATACATACATACATGCATACATACATGCATACATACATACATACATACAGCAATAACAAAAACAATGATGATAATGATTATAATGATAACAATGATGAAAATAGAAAATGAAAACGACAATAGTAGTAATAACAACAATAAGAATAATAACAGTGAGAGTAATTGAGATTATTACTATAAAAAAAATTACATTTACAATAAATTTACATATACACGTATAGAAATACAAATATAATTTATATAATGGATAAGTTATATGAGTAGATGGGTAGTATTAACCACTCTAAAATAACACAGCAATTGTGCTTGCGTGAGTGAACGGGCGTGTGCGTGTGTTCATTAATTTTATATCGAACATTTTCCTGTGTTTAAGGGCCGGCAGCTTCCCCGACCGCCTCGTAAAGCTTTCAGAATCATTGATGTAAACACCCCGATTTGCGCGTGTCACGATCGTTAGCCAGCCCATACATCAAAATTAATAATGCAATATAATGAAAAACAAATAGAGTCCGAGCATTTTGCCGCTTGTGTTGCAAATATAACCCCCATTTTCCCGTGCAATATCGATACGGGTAATGAGGATGCAAATCAGGTTTTTGCTAATAACTGCCACAGCGAGGGATAAAACTCCACATGGAAAGTGCCCTTTGGGAGGCGTAATGACCGGACGCTGCTCCACCATTTTGGGGAGGACTCAAAGCGACAGCAGGATCAAAGACCTACCTCCCCCCCCGCACTGCCCACACCTCCCCCACCGCCGCCCATCAGCCCATCCTCGGCGCCTACCCCTTCACCGTCACTTCCTTCGTTTATTTTCTGTTCCATGACCCCCTCCTCACTCCTTGCCTCATATCCCCTTTCTCTCTCTCTCTCTCCTCTTACTCCCTTCCCTTTCTCCTCATTTTTCCTTCCAGTCTCTCCCTTCCTTCCATCCTTCCTTTCTTCCTTTCTTACCTTCCATCCTCTCTCCTTTCCCTTTTTTCCTTCCTCTCTCTCCCTTTCTTCCTTCTTTCCTTCCTTCCTCCTCCCTCCCTCCCTCCCTCCCTCCCTCCCTCCCTCCCTCCCTCCCTCCCTCCCTCCCTCCTCCCTTCCCTCCCTCCCTTCCTCCCTTCCTCCCTTCCTCCATCCCTCTCTCTCTCTCTCTCTCTCTCTCTCTCTCTCTCTCTCTCTCTCTCTCTCTCTCTCTCTCTCTCTCTCTCTCTCTCTCTCCTCCCTCCCTCCTCCTCCCACCCTCCCTCCTCCCCCCTCCCTCCCTCCCTCCCTCCCTCCCTCCGTCCCTCCCTCCCTCCCTTCCTTCCTTCCTCCATGAGTGACATTACTCCTGCTACTACCAGGGTAACACCGCTACCGCCACCCGACACCGCCCAGTCACACAGTGAACAAATGATATCCAGGCGAACACGTCACTGCCAGCGGTGAACACACAGTCACACGAAATATTATACACTTTCTCAGCAGTCATATATGTCTTGGCAGTGATAAAAAATCTTGTACACGTTTCATGTCAAATTTCCCATGGGATATCGACTCACTCACTGGTCTTCCTCGCTAGTCTTCTTCTCCTTCTTCTCCTTCTTCTCCTTCTTCTTCTTGTCCACCTCCACCTCCCCTCCCGCTTCTCTTCCTCATTCTCTTCCTTCTCCTCCCCCTCCTTTTCCTCCCCCTCTTCTTTCTCCCCTTCCCCTCTCTCCTCCTCCTCCTCCACCTCCTCCTCTTTCTCCTCCTCCTCCTCCTCCTCGTTATCCTGCTCCTCTTTTTCTAGCCTCCTCTTTGTCTTTTCATACACTGTGATACTTCATCAAATCCCTCTCGTGCCTATTTTTCGCCCTTGTCCGAGTTTGAATAAGAACATGCGTCTTAGTCATACATCTAAATATTTCTCCCTTCGTCTCTTCTTTTTTCTCTCTTTCTTCCTTTTTTTCCCTTTCTTTTTATCTTACGACGCAGGCACGGGATCATGTCTCGTTGATTTACAGCCCCGTCGATTCCTTTGTGTTTTGAGAGATCAGACACTGTTTTCGTTGCGTGTGTCACCCGATCGCGCTCGGCTGTTTTGCATTTGTTGCAGGATCACCTTCTCTCGTTGCAGGCGTCACCCGAGCGTTGTTGTTTGTGATGGCGAGTCACTGGATCACCTGGCTGTGTTGTTACTGCTGCTGGGTCTCTCTCTCTCTCTCTCTCTCTCTCTCTCTCTCTCTCTCTCTCTCTCTCTCTCTCTCTCTCTCCTCTCTCTCTCTTCCTCTCTCTCTCCTCTCTCTCTCTTCTCTCTTTTTCTCTCTTCTCTGTCTCTCTTCACTCACTCTCTCTCTCTCACTCTTTTCTTTTTTCTTCTTTTTTTCCTCTTCTGTTTCATACTTCCATTTCGACTTTCTTTTTTCTCTTTTTCTGATTCATTCACTCGATCACAACTGGACCAGAAACAAATTATGCGAACGTCTATCTATTTTCTCTGGATATTTCTACGAGTGTCTAGTTACACGTAACGAATACTTGGCAGGAATAAAATCTCAGTTTACGTCTTGGTGTGTGCTCTTCTTCTGCGTCTCGGTGAATGTATATCTATTCATCATTATTATTGTTGTTATTATTATTAATGTTGTTATTGTTATTATTATTATTACTGCCATGAGTATTGTTATTACTATTATTATTATTATTATTACTGCTATAATTATTGTTGTTGTTATTATTATTATTATTATTATTTATGTTGTTGTTGCTGCTGCTGCTGTTGTTGTTGTCGTTATTATTATCATTATTATTGTTATTACTATTATAATAATAGTAATTATCATTATTATAATTTATTAATGTTGTTACCTACCCTCCTTCCCTCCTTCCTTCCAACCCTCCCACCCACTTTCCATTCCTCTTTCGCCTCCTACCCTCCCACTCACACTCCATCCCTCCCATCCACCAACCGTCCCTCCTTCCTTCCCTCCTATCTTCCCTCCCACCCACCAACCTTCCCTCCTTCCTTCCTTCCTTCCTCCCTACCTTCGCTCCCACCCACCAACCTTCCTTCCTTCCTTCCTTCCTTCCTCCCTACCTTCGCTCCCTCCCTCCATTCCTCTTTCGCCAAAATATGGACTCCTCCGGCGGTTCGCTCCGGGAAATCGAGGAGCGCCAAGAACCTGACCTTCCGCACGCTCTCCGTTCGCATCCGCAGTTACAAAAACGGAAACCTGAATCCGCGCATTGGGAGAGCTACGCAACCCGATGTTCACTTGTTCTCGGGGAAACGCTGCCGCTCTCTACACTTCCGTTTCCTTGGTCCTTCTTCTTCTTCTTCTTCTTCTTTTTGTGTATTCTGTTTCTTTTTTTTATCATTATTATTGTTATTCACTGCGTCTTTTTTATGTGTGTGGCTGTGTGTATGCGTGTACCCATTTACTTGAGCATGCTTGTGTGTTTGTATATATGCGCGTGTGCGGGCGTGTGCGGGTACTTTACATACACCCGCATCAAAGGACATCACTAACATCACCGTTTTTTCATCTTCTTCTTCTTCTTTTTCTTCTTTTTGTCGAAAGAGACACCGAGCGCCTTCAAATCGCATTTTTTGCCGTTTCCGCGACCAAAAACGGGGTCGAGGTGTAATTTCATCCCCCTATGATCGCCCTCCCACTCCACCCCCCTCCTCCTGCCACCAGTCTACCCCCCCTACTCTCTCCCTACCCCTGCCTTCAGCCCATCCCTCTCCCCCCATCTCCCTCCCCCCACGCCCAACCCTCTCCCCCCTCTCCCTCCCCCCACGCCCATCCCTCCTCCCTCCCCCCACGCCCATCCCTCTCCCCCCTCTCCTTCCCCGTGCCCTATGCCCTTCCTTCCCTCACTACCCCTGGTCCATGACCCCTTTCCTACCCCCCACCCCCACCCCCACCCCCGACCCCACCCCCTCGACTCTCCTTGCCAATCTCCTGAACTTCTTAAATGTCGTTTTATGATTCATGAATGGGGGCGTTTGTCTTCTTTAATTCTTTTACTTCTTTTTGCAGGATTTTTCATACATTTCCTTTCTATTTTCCCCATTTTTTTCTTTTTCATTTTCATTTTTTCAGTGTTTGTTTAATTGCGTATTTTCTTGTTCATGGCAAGATTATTAGATTTTCTTCTTCTTCTTAATCTTCTTTATATTAAGATTTTTTTTTCGAATTATCCTTGTATTCTTATACTGGTTTTATCTATCTTTGCTTAATCTTTTCTTTTGTAAGAAGATAACGTCTCATTTTGAGGAACCCTTAATGATTGCTTCTTCTATCTTCTTGTCTTCCATTCCCTTTGTTCGTTTTCTTCTCCTCCTCCTCTTCCTCCTTTCCTTTATTTCCTCTTCTCGTTAAAAAAAAAAAAAAAAAAAAAAAAAAACGTGGTAGCCCTTCCGTTTAAAGACGTATTTGTTATTTGTTTGTTTTCTTTTTTTTTTGCCGCTCTCTTTCTTCTCATCTTTTTCCTTCCTACTTTTCTGCCTTTGTTTGTCTTTGTCTTCTTCTTTTTTCTCCTTTTTCGGGTGTTCATATTCTTATTTTTTCTCTCCTTTTCCCTTTCCTGTTTCTCTTCCTCCTCTTCCTCTCTCGCTTCCTCCTTTTTTCTTTGCTCCCTTTTCTTTGGTTTTACCCCCCCCCTCCCCTTTCTTTCATTTTCTTCTCCCTCCTCATCTTTCTTTTGTTCTTCCACCATTCTTCTCTCATTCTTGGAGTCACGCTTGACCCAAGAAGCTCCCTCTTGCCTCAGAGGTCCTGCCCCTTCCTTCCTTCCTTCTGCCGGAACAATAGATAATAAAGCTTGACCCAAACGAAGAATAGCATTATCTTATCTCGCTCCCCCCCCAAAAAAAAAAATAATAATAATAAAATAAAACACCCTTTGACCATAGGAAATTCGTCCTTACGCTGCCTTTGCAAAGAGGCGGGTATCTTAGAGCATGGAATGGGTGAGCGTAAGAAGAGACTCCCAGCAGGGGGTCGAGGCTCCCCTGGCGGGGGGGGGGGGACACACGATACAGCCCCCTCCCCTCTCTCTCTTCTCCCCTTTCTCTTTCTCTTGTACCTGTCTCACTTTTCCTACCTCTTACGCTCTTTCTCTTCCCCTCTTGTCTCTCTGTTTCACATTCAGTCACTCAAGTTCATTCTCTCAGTCTCTCTCTCTCCCTCATACTCTCTCTTTCTCTTCTATCTCTCTCTCTCTCTCTCTCTCTCTCTCTTCTCTCTTCTATCTCTCTCTCTCTCTCTCTCTCTCTCTCTCTCTCTCTCTCTCTCTCTCTCTCTCTCTCTCCTCTCCCTCACTCCTCTCCTCACCTCTCTCTCACCACACACACACACACACACACACACAACACAACACACACACACACACACACACACACACACACACACACACACACACACACACACACACACACACACACACACACACACACACACACACACACACACACACACAAACACATACACACACGCACACACACACAAACACACATTCGTATGCATACATTCTCTCTCTCTTCCAACCACACATCTCCCTTTGCCAACCTCCTTCTCCCGTTTATCGCTACCATATGTTCCTCCATTCTTCTGCCCCCCCCCCCCTTCCTCTATTGTCCCGCCAACCTCACCCATTCCGCTGAAATACGGAATACATTAACTAGAATTTCCGGAGAATATTTGGATTTTTGAGCAAGAGAATTTTGCTGGTGGTAGCGTTAGTCTGAGTGATGTATGTGAAATATCTAGATATCTATTCATTATCATGTTCAGGGTGTAAGAAGAAGGGAAACTGTGAGGAATGATCACGAGAAAAAGCATAAGGAGAGATAAAATATATACGTAAAAGTAAAAGTTGTGCTTAAAATGATAAAAAAGGAAATATGACACAAAAGTAGCTTTAAAAATCGGACAAGATCAGGTTTAGAGAAACAAAATCAATATAGTATAAAAACTCTCTTTTTCTCTCCTTTTTTCTTTCGTTTTCCCTTTTTTCTTTCTTTTGTAAGTAAAATCTCGTATATACGAGATCGAGGTAAACCTGATCAAAAGCTACAAGAGATAATGTTTACATGATTGTGTGTAAGATTGTTTTTCCTGAAACTGAAATATGATATTCGTGCTCCGTCATAGATGATCCTACCTTATCTGCTTATTATAGTTCCTTATCATTTCGTTCATCCTTTTATTCTACTTCATTTTTTATTATCATTAAGCTTGTTTATTCGTGTGAGGTGACCTCTCTCTCTCTCTCTCTCTCTCTCTCTCTCTCTCTCTCTCTCTCTCTCTCTCTCTCTCTCTCTCTCTCTCTCTCTCTCTCTCTCTCTCTCTCTCTCTCTCTCTCTCTATCTCTCTCTCTCTCTCTCTCTCTCTCTCTCTCTCTCTCTTATCTCTCTCTCTTCTCTTCTCTCTCTCTCTCATTCTCTCTCTCATTCTCTCTCTCTCTCTCTCTCTCTCTCTCTCTCTCTCTCTCTCTCTCTCTATTCTCTCTCATCTCTCCTCTCTTCCACTTCTCTCTCTCTCTCTCTTCTCTTTCGTCTCTCCTCTCTCTCTGCTTCTCTCGTCTCCTGCTTCTCAACCGAATCCCTGACAAGAGATATCTTATCGGATAAGATGCCCTTTGAGTCCTGTGATTTTAACGTTGATTTACAATTGTTTGTTTCGCTTTTTTTTCTCTCTCTCTGTCTGTTCACACGGGTAGATAATTATTTCCCTTACTCAAATAAACAAAAAGTTCAGAAGAATTTTTCTGTGTCATTTCTGGCAGGAGAACTGTCAACAGCACACAGTTAAAGGAAAAGAAAGAATGAGAGACAGGGATGCAATTGCGGTAAACTTACTGTATATACTGACTCAGAGAATTTGAATCACAAACAAAATAACTGAGAATCTGAAACACAGTTATCGTGTGTCTACGATTGTATCAGATCGAATTGATATCAAAAAGACGAATCCCCATCTCCAGTCCATCTCCAGTCCATCTCCAGTCCATCTCCAGTCCATCTCCAGTCCATCTCCAGTCCATCTTCAGTCCATCTCCAGTCCATCTCCAGGACATTCCTGAGCATAATGACGCATTGTGTCGAGAATGACAAGGTGTCTTAACATGCAGAAGGGGCGTAACAGATCGCCTGTTAATCTCTCACTGAACGCAAAGCTGTACAAACAGTTGCATTAGTCTTGAACCGTAATGACGTAATCTTAGCCTGAAATCTGAAATCAGTTCTTAAGTAGTTGTTGTTCTATTTGGAAATCAGATAGTGTTAGAAGTGTCGGCTATTTCCCTCCCTCTCAAAGAAGCAAGGAATGATAATAATAAGATCAAGGAAAAAATAATGTAAGACAACAAATAGTGTTTCACAGAGGGGTCAGATGGCAATGGAAAACATTCCTCATTCTTAAGCCCCGGTTGATATGGACGTGTGTGTGTGTGTGTGTGTGTGTGTGTATGCGCGCGCGCGCGCGTGTGTGTGTGTGTGTGTGTGTGTGTGTGTGTGTGTGTGTGTGTGTGTGTGTGTGTGTGTGTGTGTGTGTGTGTGTGTGTGTGTGTGTGTGTGTGTGTGTGTGTGTGTGTGTGTGTTTACATTCATACGTGTACACTGATATATACATTCATAATTTTATAAATCTTTCTCAGACACATCTACAAGTATGAATATAATCCGTCACTTATAAACACACTAATAATCAAAAGAAAACGATGAGAGAATATTAGACCTCAGCTTTAATATTCCATCATTCAAAAATTTATCTACACAAAACCATGGTACACGAACACAAGTATAAATATAGTTCGTCGTCATGAACATCCTAACAATCAAAGGTGTTTCGCGATAGCAGTATCTTTGACTTCAACTTCTAAGCGAATAACAAGGCAGTTCAAAGTCGGGCTTAGCGGTGAGGCGGAGAGAGATGGCATCTCCAAGGTGGATTCTGCACGCCATCCACCTTGCCATTAATCAGTCACGGTTAATTACACAGGTGGTTTAGTAGCTTTCATGTTAGAGCCTTGATAACACGAGGAGAGAAAAAGAAGAAGCCAAAGAAGAAGAAAAGAATGAAGGAGGCAAGGGGAAGAGATGACGGGGGAAGAAGAAGAATAGGTGAAGGAGAAGGGGTGGAAAAGAGACAAAGAAAAAGATAAGATATTTGTTTACCATGTCTGAGAAAGGTGAAACAATATGTTGCGTCCACATACCTTGTAACCTAAAACCCGTTTATTATCAGTTAGTGTTAGTTTTCTGAGATTATGGCTGGTGATTAAATATAATAATTACAAAAATAGTTACAAAGAGAAAGAAAAAGACGAAAAGAGGCCTTTCGTATCTTCATTTTTTCCCTTTCTCTCCCCAACTCAAGATAAATCCTTTGCTTACTCGCCCAAACACACGAGGCCAGATCTGCACTTACGCCCGCACACGTGTCCCAGGCGCTTTGGAAGAAGGAATGAGTCAGTGCGAAGACCTGGCTACTAATGAGGCATAAGGGGAGAGGGGAGAGAGGAGGCAGAGGGGAAAGAGGGAGAAATGAGGGGATGGGGGACGAGAGAGATGAGGCGAGGGGAGAGATGTGAAGGAGGGTAGAGGGGAGAGGAGAGAGATAAGGTGAAGGGAGAAGGTAGGGGGGAGAGGAATATATAGAGAGAAGGGGAATTAGGAAGAGAGAGAGAGATACACACACACACACAGAAAAAGGGAGAGAGAGAGAGAGAGAGAGAGAGAGAGAGAGAGAGAGAGAGAGAGAGAGAGAGAGAGAGAGAGAGAACGAAAAGTGAAGGGAAAGGAGGGAGGAGGAATTCCACCCTCCCCCCCCCTTGACTCCCACCCAATTCTTCCCTCCACCCCCCCCTCCTGTCTCCCTCCCACACCTGAGAGTGATGTCAGAACTGCTTACGTTCCCTGCGTATGAAGCCAGCTGGTCCCTGGGCTCGCCGCATGTGACTTCAAAGGCACGCCACCTCGCTGTATACTATTGCTTTCAGCGGCGACGTCTGCGGCGATTAGGGGGCTAACCAGGTGTGCCGGTAATTATATACCTCTCACGCCTTGGCTTTGGGGAAGCGGGATTTTGGCGCCGTTAGTCATCGCAGTCGGGCCTCGGGGTGACAGCGATTCCGTGGGGGGGGGCAGGATTCTCTTTCTTCGAGTTGTGTAGATGGTGCACAATGCATGATGTGTCTCTCTCGCTCTCTGATTCTAACTCTCATTCTCTCTCTCTCTCTCTCTCTCTCTCTCTCTCTCTCTCTCTCTCCTCTCTCTCTCTCTCTCTCTCTCTCTCTCCTCTCTCTCTCTCTCTCTCTCTCTCTCTCTGTCTCTCTCTCTCTCTCTCTCTCTCTCTCTCTCTCTCTCTCTCTCTCTCTCTCTCTCTCTCTCTCTCTCTCTCTCTCTCTTTCTCTCTCTCTAGTGTTCCACAGAGGGGTCAGATGGCAATGGAAAACATTCCTCATTCTTATGCCACGGTTGATATGGACGTGTGTGTGTGTGGGGGGGGGGTGCGTGTGCGCGCGCGCGCATGTATGTGCACACACACACACATGCACATGAAGCAACACCGATGACGCAACGAGCGCACCGTAGCCGTGTACCGCACTATGCTAATCATCCTCTTGAGAGCGGAGGTGTATGAAGTTACGCCCTCCGGCAGGTGTCTCTGGCCTCCTTCGCTCCCTCTGGCGCTGTGGAAGAGGATGATGGCGTGAAAGAATATTCCAGAGGAGACGAGATAGAAGGAGGATGGGAAGGGATGATGAGGATAATGAATAGATGAGATACGAAGAGAATGTTTCGTGAAAATGATGGCAACTAATGTTATTGTTATTTATTTTTTTATTATTATTATCATCATTATCAGCATTATTATTATCATT
>NC_051394.1:18847774-18850274 GCF_015228065.2 Penaeus monodon
ATAGCGAAATGTCTACGGTTGAGAAATACGGTCGATTAGTAAACGAACAAAACGCGAGGTTTTCAGTTACTTGTTTCACAATTAAGGAACTCATTACTACCGCAGGCTCATTAAAAAGTGAGCCACGCGGCATCTTTTCTCGATTAAGAAATCGTGTAATTTTGCACATTTCTCGAATCTGTTTCTCCATCATCGTCGACTGTCTTTTGTGTGTTAGAGTTTGTTTATTGTCGTGAAAGTACGCTGGTTGATGATGGACCCGTATACGTGTATTGAATTTCATCCTTGTGTCTTGTAACTGGAGACGTGTAACTTCATTTTTACATTGCCGCGCATAGGCGATATTGATAAGAAGTTCAAAGCAATACAGGAGAAGACTCTCTAAGATGTAGCTTCTGTAAATGTATCGTGATGTCGTGTAACTTTAGATACGCATGAGATGGAATTCAGAGCTCCTTAGGCATACTCTGCGACTGCCCTCGAGCTTGACTGCGTCTGCCTTTTTCCTAAGTGGCCCGTTTTTAATGCAAGCACAAATTTTAATGACAGTGATCGTAAGTTTGTGTGTTTGTTTACATACAGTACCTGTACCTGTGTACATTTAGTGCTATCTGTGATAAGATAAGGTGAATGGTGTGTATATGTATATATATTTTTTTTTCTATGATTATTATTATGATAACAATTTCCAGCACTTGGCTTACTCGTACAAGGTACAGAGAATAGATGCCCATATATTACAATCATAATTCCTAAAGCTCATGTCAGGAAATGGTACAGTTTGGACCTACTGGCCCGTCAGTATTAGCTTTTTGGTATCACTCCCTCCGTTCTCTAAATACTTCCCAGACCCACATTCTCTCACACCCGCTCACCCCTCGGTCTTCCCGCAGCGACAAGTGCCTCAACCAGTACAAGATGCAGATCTTTTGCCGCGAGACCGAGGCTCACCTGCAGATGCACCCGCACCTGAACGACCTGAAACCCGCCTCCAGCAGCGGCCTCATCACCCCCGACCTCTGGCTGAGGGACTGCAGTCAGACCAGCGAAGCGGTGAGGCCTTGTTCCGCGGTGCCGTTTGCTTGCTCCTCCAACAAGCATGTCTCTGCTTAAAGGGAGATGTTGTGTGTGTGTGTGCGTGTGTGTGTGTGTGTGTGTGTGTGTGTGTGTGTGTGTGTGTGCGTGTGTGTGTGTGTGTGTGTGTGTGTGTGTGTGTGTGTGTGTGTGCGCGCGCGCGTGTGGATATACATATGTATTTGTGACATTAACTTACATATACCGAGAAATACAACCGATAGGTAGATAGATAACTGGATTAGGCTATTGCCATCTAACACACGCCGCGTGTTCCCCACAGGACTCCGGGCCAGAGGGCGACGTGCGGGTGAGTTCGCCGAGCTCGCCGGCCGCGCCTGCCACGCCGCCGCCCGCATCGCCGAGCCCCTCGGAACCCGTCAACCTCACAACGCAATCTTCCTCCAGGAGCGAGCCCCGCGCCTCGCCGTCGCTCTCCCAGGCGTCGTCGGCCTCGGGGCGCGCCGGCCAGTCCAGGTCCTCGGAGGGCCGGAGCCCAGGGCCGCTGCCCGCGCCGCGCTACGGCCGCCCCAGGCTCAGGGACCGGCGCGACGGCGGGCGGGAGGTCGGGCGGCCTCGCACCGTGCGGGCGTCGCTGCAGATGGCCCGCGCGGCGCACGCCGAGAAGAGCGACGAGGTGCGCATGCCGGCCATCCGCGTGCGGCAGCTGGAGGCGCAGCAGCAGCAGCACGAGGCGGCGGCGAGAGAGAGGGAGCTCCCTAGCAGCAGCAGCGTCGGCGAGGGCGGCGGGGACGTGTCCCCTCATCCTCCGGCCCAGCCTCCGGGCCTGCCCCTGGGTGGCCTGGGCGGCGGCCTAGGGAGCCTGCTACCCATGGTGGGCGGCGCCCCTCTCCTGCTCCCTCACATGTTACCTCATGATCTCCCGCGGACGCCTCTCCTGCCTCACCTCCTGCTGCAGCATCCAGAGCTGTTGCGCCCTCCCCCCCTACGCCATCCGCTGCTGCCCGTCCCACCCGCGCCCGCCCCGCCCACGCCTGCACCGCCCACGGCCATCCCTCCGCCGCAGCCGGGGCCGCCCAAAGCCCCCGGCTCCCTCCTACCTCCCGTCACTGTGCTTCTGCCGTGCCCTATACCCATCCCCATCCCCATCCCCATCCCGGTGCCAATCCCGATACCCATCAACACCCGGAGCGAGGCCTCCGAGGGCCGGCCGAGCCCCCAGAAGGAGCCGGCAGGGCGCCAGCGTCCGGCGCAGCGCAAGGACGCAAGTCGGTCGGGCTCAGTCATTACGGGGCCCGTCGGTGCTTCTACCAGCTCGGGGTCGGCGCCCCCAGCCTGCGCCGCCCCTGCGCCGCCGCCTCCGCCCACCACGTCGTCCTCCTCCAGCGAGGGCGAGAGACCGCCATACCTCCGGCCGGACCGTGAGCGCCGCAGCATCCTCCGGTACACGTCCGACGTGTACGAG
>NC_051394.1:18865274-18867774 GCF_015228065.2 Penaeus monodon
CAGCAGCTACTCTCTCTCTCTCTCTCCTCTCTCTCTCTCTCTCTCTCTCTCTCTCTCTCTCTCTCTCTCTCTCTCTCTCTCTCTCTCTCTCTTCTCTCTCTCTCTCTCTCTCTCTCTCTCTCTCTCTCTCTTCCTCTCCCTCTTTATCTCTTTAATCCCCATTACTCTTTTCTCTCTCTTACTTCCCTCCTTCTCTCTTCTCTATCTTCAACCCCCTCCCTCTACACCTACCTATCTCTTCCTCCCTCTCTCTTCACCCCCTATACTCTCCTATCCTCTCCTCTTCTCTCTTTTCTCCCCCCCCCCCACCCTACTCTCTCTTCAACCCCACTCTACTCTCCCTCCTCCCTTCGTTCTCTTTTCAACCTCCCCTGCTCCCCCCTTTACCCTGTATCCCTCCTTCTCTCTCCGTCACCCCTCCCTACGTTCTCCTCACCTCTCGCTCCCCTCCTTCTCCCCAGGCAAGTCAGCGTCGCCGACCTCCTCACCACGCAGCTGGACGAGGAAGCGACGACCCTCCCCAGCCGAGTCCTGGTCGTGGGTCGGCCCGAGAGCGGCAAGACTGCGCTCTTTGCCGAACTCATTCACCTTTGGCTTCACGACAAGAGCAAGGTGGGCGTGGCCATTCATAGCAACGAGCGTCACTTCATTGTTGTTGTTACTGCCATTGTCGTTGCTACTATTTTAGTTACTATTATTATTGTTGTTGTTATGACTAATAATGTTATCATTTTGAGAGTACTGTTATTATTGCATCATTATTGTTCTTATAATAATAACATAATAATAAAAATGATAATAATAATGATGCTAAAAAATAATGATAATAGAATAATAATGATAATAATATATATTATTTATTTATATTATATATTATATATATATATATATATATATATTATTTTATTTATATATATATATTATTATTATTATTTTTTTTTTTTTTTTTTTTTTTTTTTTACTTTAGTTGTTGTTGTTATTGTTGTTATTAATATTATCATTACTATTATTATTATCATTATTATTATTATTATTATTATTATTATTATTATTATTATTATTATTATTATATTATTATTATTACTATTATTACATTCTCATTATCTGATTATCATTAACATTAATACCACTATTATCATTATTATTGTTCCGTTATTGTTGTTGTTGTTATGACCATCATCAGCATTATCATTATCATTGCGATTATTATTATCATTATTATTATTATTATTATTATTATTATTATTATTATTATAATTATCATCATCATTAATATCATTATTTATTATATTTATTATTATTATTATTATATTATTTATTATTTATTATTTAATTATTATCATTATTATTATTATCATTATTATTATTATCATTATTATTAATATTATCATTATTATCAGCATTATCATTACTACTACTACTACTACTACTAGCATTATTGTCATCGTTATCATTACTGTTATGCTTAATATTATTATTACCATTATTATTATCTTTGTTATCATTATTATCATCATTATTGTTATTATTATTATCATCATTATTATTGTTGTTGTTGTTATTATCAGTATTATCATCATCGTTATCATTATCACTATTATTACTAATGATGTTATTACTAGTATTATCATCATCTCTATTGTTAATATTTTTAAGATTATTATTATTGTTACTATTATTATCATTATCATTATTATTATTATTGTTACAATTATTATCATAATCATTATCACTATCAGTATCACCATCATTATTATAATTGACAGTATTATCAATATTATTATCATTGTCTCATCATTATCACCATTTTACTATTGCCATGCTCATGATCATCTTCATTATCGTTGCTGTTATTATCTACAGTTCTATCACAATAATTATTTATGTTGTTATCATTATGACTATATTATTTATCCTTAATGTTACCATCATTACCTTCACGAATTTCAACAATGCAAACGCTGTTTTATTCGGCTCTAGTCTCTTTTTTTTATTTATTCAAATATTCATTGTAATCATCATTCAACAGCCATTATATCTAGTGGTATTTTTAGATATATCGGTAACATGATTCCTAATCTTATTCTTCTAATTACTGTATTCCATCTATCGTTGTAATGACATTTTTATAATCAATTCTATCATCGTATCCTCGATTATCGTTTTCAAAATCAGTTCCAATTACTCTTGTTGGAGAAGAAATAAAGAATGGATATAGAAATAATTCTGAGATTTTTTTTTTTTTTGTATCTTTTAGGTTCGTGGTATGGTCCGATACGATGCCCTCATAGCTATCCAATGTCTTGGCATTCAACCTCCTCCCGATGCCAACGAGAAGACGAAGCTCAGTCTCCAGGAGGAGGTTCTTAAGCGTCTCCCAGAGTCCTGCGGGAAATTCGGTGAGGAGAAGGTAAAGCAGGTTATGAGTGAAATGGAAGTTCTCCTACTGGTTGACTCACTGGACGACCTTCCTCCGGGATGGGCGATGGACGAGACGTCG
>NC_051394.1:18872774-18875274 GCF_015228065.2 Penaeus monodon
ATAATAATAATAATAATAATAATAATAATAATAATAATAATAATGAAAATAATATTATAAAAATTAATAAGAATGATAATGATGATGATACTACTACAACTACTACTAGTACTACTAATAATAATGATTATGATGATTATGATAATAATAAAAATGAGAAGATAATAATGAATAATAATAACAAATGATAACAGTTATAGTGATGATAATAATAATGATAATAGTAATAACAATAAAAAAGATAACTGACTGGTAGTAAATAAAAAAAAACATCTTTTCAAACATTCTGTATTGTGTAATCAATATCAAAGGCCATTTAGCTACAGTATACATGTACTTATGTCAGTTATATAGTCATGCTTATTCAAAGAATTCATTCTCAGCTACGTTTCGAAGGTTCCATTTTTTCTGTCTCTTGGCATATCGGCTGGTCCTCCACAAACATTTGTCTTCCGACGCAGCTCTTCGTCAGCCTCTGTAGCCTCCTTCCACGGCCCCTCATCGCGGCCTATGCCTGTCATACTCCTGAGCGGATGATATGCCATCCACGAGAGGTACTTGCCGATTTTATCCACGATTCTGAAGACGAAGAAGAAGCAAAAGACGATCGGCGTGAATACTTTTACCAGAGCGTTGACGAAGCGAAGCGAAATCTCCACGCCTCTCTTGAGGTTTATATAAACGCGCTTGAGGGATCTATAGTGCTTGTTGAGGGGCCCGAACAAGCCGCTGGGATGTTGATGATTCTGTCGAGAAGAGAGGAGTTCTATGAAATTGGGGACACTTTCTCTGTACGTCTGTGTGGTGCGGTGGTGGTAGTGGGGTGGTAATGGTGGTTGTGGTGTTGGTCTTTAATGGTAGTGGTGTTGGAGGGTAGTGGTGGTGGTGGGGGTGGTACTGGTAGTGGTGGTGGTGGTAATGGTGGTGGTGGAGGGGGGTTTAATGGTAGAGGTAGTGGTGTAGTAATGATGTTGATGATTGGGGGTATTGGTAGTGGTGGTGGTAATGGTAGAGGTGGTGTGGGCGGATGGTAGTAGTGGTGGTGGTGGTGGTGGTGGTGGTGGTGGTGGTGGTGGTGGTGGTGGTGGTGGTGGTGGTGGTGGTGGTGGTGGTGGTGGTGGTGGTGGTGGTGTGTGTGTGTGTGCTGGTTAGCAAGGCTATCAGTGAAGGAGGATCTTACCATGTTTATAAATTCTAAGATGTGTTAATGCCAAGAAACCTCCGAGTAGTAGCTGCATTCCTCTCAATCTGAAAATCACAAGAAAAATACAGAGCCGTATAGTATATGTAGTGTGATATTATATATATATATATATATATATATATATATATATATATATATATATATATTTTTTTTTTTTTTTTTTTTTTTTTTTTTTTTTTTTTTTTTTTTGTTTTTATATACATATATGTGTGTGTGTGTGTGTGTGTGTGTGTGTGTGTGTGTGTGTGTGTTCATATACATGTATGTATGGATGTGAGTGTATGGTTCTTTAGCTCTATTGACCATAGAGATCATTACATCATTTATCACTAATGAGAATTTGATGGTAATCGAACTTATCACATTTCTCTGTGAATTCTTACTCTTCTTATTATTTTCTTTACAATTCCTCTTTTACTCCCTTCAAAGGAAAGAGCAAAGGCACCGTACACTAGATCTGCCACAACACGACTGATGCCGGAGTTGTGTAACAGCCCTTATGTGATGCGCGGAAAATAGGCAACACTGCTTTTCAATAATGAGAACAGGGTGCGTGATGCAGGAATGGTGACTTCGTAAGATTATATGTAAAATATGAACAAACACACACACACACACACACACACACACACACACACACACACACACACACACACACACACACACACACACACACACACACACACACACACACACACACACACACACACGCACACACACATATATATACTCCTAAAAAGGGTTAAGTTTTAAATGCCCATTCATACAGCTTAATGGGTCGGGGGAGAGATATCATGTATCCTTCTCACTGCGGTTTGCGTATCCCCCTGGCGCCTGCGCCACATTCTATAACATCACCATGAAGCAAATAATGGACAGAGGTTACATCCATATCGAAAAACAAAATCTATCAGGTTATTTTCTCTACCAGTTATCAATCAAAGTCTTGATCGCACTAAATTAGTGCATCTAGCATTTTGGTTTTACAGGGCTAATCAACAATTTTCAAGCTGGAGAATATGCAACAATTATGCTGTACGAGAAAACGATCTTACAAATCGCTGATATATCGGCTCCATGATACTTGACGTGAAGTAGGCGATCGAGGGTATATTCTGTAAAAATGCCGTCAGTCACCACACCACCTGGCGGGCGCGAACGTTTGTTTCTGTCAATTTACTGGTGTTTTCAAAGCTTTACATTTTCAATGTGTCGTAATTAAGGTCTGATAGCGACACGTGATGTTTGGCAAACTTTGCTAAGTACTTTTATTGCGAAAAAATGCAGAGGTCTAAA
>NC_051394.1:18880274-18882774 GCF_015228065.2 Penaeus monodon
TAAATTTTGCCTTCCTCATGGTTTGGGTATACTCATTTCTTCCTACAATATACCTTTCACACATTGCCTGAGATCTGTCTTCTGTACCTTCTCGAAAGGAACTGTTTTCTCTCATTTTCTTGCATTTATCATTGAACCACGTTTGGCCATTTCTTGTTTCAATTTTGAATCTTGATACAAGTTTTTCTACTCCTTGTTTATTGACTTCACAAACTTTAGAATATTGCATATAAAGGTTCGTTCAGGAGGGTTTACTAGTTTATGCCATCAAAGAATTCTTTACGGCATCTACTCGTATAATTACCTCTCTTGCAATTGTACTTTCCTTTTCTTTCTTTACTTACGATGAGTTTTCCTGTAGCAGATAATATTTCAACTTAATTACCACATGATAACTATTTCCTAGAAGAGTCCAGTACTCCATATTCATAATGTCATCTTCATGCTTTGTAAATATAAGGTCAAGCATAGATGGTCTATCTAGCCCTCTTATTCTGGAGGAGACAAAATTCATTTGACTTCTAGTAATTTCGCATTCCACGAATCTGGCTGTGCTCTGGTATCGAAACTTTCCCAGTCAATTTTGCTGTTAAAATCTCCTGTTACAAGAATTTCTTTTGCATTAGTTCCCGAAAGTTGTAGCACTTCTTCCAGGCTCTTTAACATTTCTTGAATAAGTTTGGGTAATTTTCTTGTGACCACACCGATGTACGAGGTAATATGTACATTGTGGTTATTATCATATTAACTCCGTTTCTTTCTACCTCTTTAGTTCTACCATGGGGTCTTGCTGAATTTCCTTTGTAATAATTCCTTTCCTTATTAATATTGCTACCCCCTCCGTTTCCATTTGCCCTATCTTTTCTCCAAATATTGTAGTCTCTGAGTCCTCTACAGAGGGATCTAGTTTGGATTCAGTGATGCATGTTACATCTGGTTTATTACTTTCAATAACTTTATCTAGTTCTAGTACTTCGAACATAAACTCTCTATATGTGTATAAACTATTTCTATATAATCTTTCGGTATTCCTTTTAGCTGCAAGGCTAGTGATGTCTGTCTCCACACTTTGGCTCCGATAGTAAACTGGTTTTGCTTGGAAGTCACTCACCTTCCAAATGAACAAGTTTATTTTTCTCCTTCAGTCCTTTGATCGTTTTATTCTTCTGCAGTATTTCTTGGTCATCTTTGGACAAATTTTCTCTTGTCCAGATTTTCTTATATTTTTCGTGTGTGGCCAGCTTTCTTTTTTGAATCATTTACCAGTTGCTTACTCATGAATGCCACTTTTAAAGGACGTTTCTTTCCCTTTTCAAATAATCCCAACCTCCTGTGGGCTATATATTCTGCTCCGAGAAATCAGGATTTATGACCTTTTGTCTTCGTTGTATCACTCGATTCCATCTTTTACAAATTTTCCTTCATATCCCATTGTGACTATGTTCTTGTTTACATCAGCCAAATTTACAATATTCCTTGTGTGTTGCCCAAGGTGTGACATTATTTTATTTATTTTTATATCTTTTTTTTTTTTTTACTTTTTTACCGTCTGTGGAAGCTATCTTCATTTCTTCCTTTGCGATCTTGATGATGTCTTTTTCTAACTTTTTTCCGTTTCATTTAGTTTCCTTTACTTTAGATACACCGGCATATGTAGCTGTCATCTTTTTTGCCTCTTCCATTAGTTGAGATTAGTTAGTTGACAAATTACTATCAAGCTGCTTAACAATTCCCTGTCCTTTGATTACTTCATCAACTTTTTCTTGCAGATTCTTTGCCTCGATTTGACTTCTGTTGCCAATCTTGTTTCTGCTTCTTCCCCTTTTTCCTTGAGTTCTTTGGTTTTCATGTCAGATTCTTCAGTATAATTTCTCGGAATGGTTGTGTTGCTAAGCAAATTATCCACCAATTCGTTCAAATTTACGTTATCTTCACGTATTTTCAAACATTCTGTTACCAGGCTGTCTACCTCGGCTTCAAGAGCCTCAATTCTAACTGCTGCTTCCGCTAGCTTCATTTTCCTGTTCTGAATGGTTACCCATAAAACAAACACAGAAATAGAGCTGTACTCACTGCATGGTAAGCGAAAACACTTACCATGCAGTATTCGCGGTCACTTCTCGCCTCCCTCTCCTTCGCTCTCACTTCCCGGCTAACAAAGGCTCACTATCTAGCAGAGCACTATCTGGCTAGCAGAATTAGACCACCCATTGCCTGATCTCCATATTTAACATGTAAGAGCTATATTTCACTGATGCGATGGTGTGTGTGTGTGTGTGTGTGTGTGTGTGTGTGTGTGTGTGTGTGTGTGTGTGTGTGTGTGTGTGTGTGTGTGTGTGTGTGTGTGTCCGTGTGCGTGTGCGTATGTGTGTGTGTGTGTGTGTGCGTGAGAGAGCGAAAGAGATACTCGAGTACCATACACATGCTTAGCGTAATCTACAACGTCTGCAGTAAAATGCTTACTGTAACTTCAAGGAGCAAATCTTTTTACTACATTCAG
>NC_051394.1:18895274-18900274 GCF_015228065.2 Penaeus monodon
GGGGGGACTGGTAGGGACCATCATCATCAATAACGGTATGCTCATGTTTGAGCAGCCGTGGACCTCTCCACCATCCTTCGCCACTCAACTCGATTTTACGCTTTTCTTTCCACTTGTACCATCGACAACCCGCAAATATCTTTGATGTTGTCACGTGGGTGGTAGGGACCACCCACGCATTAATGTGTCTGGAGTTGGTCAGTTTCTTTTCACTAAGATGTCATTCAACATGTAAGCCTGATTACAGCTGGTTCCTCCGATATCTAGGTTAGCCTAGATGAGCCCCTGGGGTCGAGGGGTCCATAACTGGATCCCCTCGACCCTGACAGTCGATGGAGATTTGATAATTAGACAATAGATGTGATTTCAAGTAGTACCTCAAGTCATCCATGTCAGACCCATATTTTTGCCCCTTATGAGGATTCTACACCATACCCCAACCAGAGGATCCCCGGCACACTTGCATTTTTGAACACCCCCTATGCTTAGATATATGTACCTAGTTTGTTTAACCTAATGTCTCGTTATGAATGAACTTATGTATATGTGTGGCAATAGTTGCGAGAAAGAGGTGATATATGTTTGGATATATAGGCTTGTTATGTTTGAGCTTATGTACGTAAGTTAATAGTATTATATGTGTGGCAATAGTTGTGAGAAAGAGGTGATATATATTTGGATATATGGAGGAAGATGGCAAGAAGGGGAGGTCTACTGGTCGGCTAGCACAATGTGTGGTATGTGGCTAAAGCATGCACAGTCAGTGGGTGTAGTTAAAATAGTGAAGGTATTCCGTAGGAAGACCACACATTCCAGTCGACAGCAGCACACCTGAAAGGACACTCCTCTCTTCTCTCCCTGCGGTCTCAAGGTTTTTGCTTGGGCGGTTTAAAGAGATGTGCTGGACCCGCCCCACAGCAAATTCGGCCTTGGCTCTTACGCGTTATCATGGCGGTTTCGCGTCCACCCTTGGTTGCTGCCGCGATGCTAATTGCTTGCATTTAGCTTCGTGCCCTCTAGCCTATTCTTTCCTTTACAGATTTTTCGGCATTAGGATAACTCTGTGCTCACCTTCTGGTAAACTGGACCCCATCTTCGGGCGCGTGCTCGGACGTGGGCAGACCTTTACCTCCCGCAGGGGAGGGTATGTCTGGGGGGCCTTAGTGTCCCTGTCTTACGGTGTGCATAGAGTTGCCATTCTATTTGCTAGGGACTGGTATGGCAGACCATCTGATGACTGCCACTCTAGGGACACAACAGCCAAATGTCCCAACTGTGCCAACAGGCATCACACCTGGAGCCTGGCTTGCTCTGTCTGGAAAGAGGCGGCCCTCAGACGACAAGAGGTTGCCAAAAAGCGACCAGACTTTGTTCCTGCTCCCACAGGCACCTATGTCTGGGGATAGAACAAAAGTGAAAAGGCCCCCCCATCTCCTAAGAGGAAGCAAGCCGCCCCCCAGCCGACACCGGATTTTCCAACAAAAAGGAATTTCTGACAATGAAAAAAGTGCAGAAGAACCACAGGAATAAAGGTTCAAACAGCACTGCAAAACCCTCCCCAAGAGATGATCTCCTTTTTGATGAGGAAGATATGACTCTCCTGTTGACTGCTGTAGTCACAGCAATAGCAACAGCCCTGGGGAGGGCGAGTGAAGAGGCCGAGAAGCTAGTCACGGTCGCCATGACGGCAATGACCAAGACTGTCGCAGTCCTGAAGGGAAGGAAGCTGGAGAGAGCCGAACTAACCCCACCCTCACCCCAGGACGAGACTCCCCTCCCCACTCCAACCCAGGCCATACCCTCACAGGCAGAGCCAAACCAGGCTGATTCAGTGCCAGAGCCAGAGTGAGAACAAGCTGACCTTGCCCAGGCAAGGCCAGCAAAGAAAAACACACAGAAAAAGCCTGAGAGAAAAACCCAACCAACCAAAGTCAGAGCTACCAAAGGCTCTCCGACCCCCAGTGGACTCAGGGATAGCCTGACAACAGACGAAGAACCCTCAAACAGTGAGGACTTTGCAATGGAGTTGTCAGACTCCGACAGTCAATCCGAATACGACAATGTCTCTGATGTAACTATCACCAATTAACATCATGACACACAATCTAAGCATACAACAGTGGAACATCAATGGCTTCTCTGCAAGGAATGCTATCCTCCACGCAATAGTGCGCTCAACGATCCAGGGGACATTAACAGTGGGACCTGTTCGCTTCTCATCCTGCTACACATTGATGGCAAGAGAGGCTTGATCACCCTTGTCAGAGCAACAATCCCCTGCTCTGCAGTAGTCGATGCACCGCACTGTGGAGACGATGTTGAATCTCTTGCCGTCGAGATTCACCTGGCCAGACGGCCGAGAGGATGGTACTAAACCAGCTCCAATGGAAAATGGGACCCCCACATGAACACCTCCACAGGTTCACCAGGGGTATGAGCACAGCACACAGCATAGCCACGTTCTTGAGTACAATAAACACAGGCACATCTGTGGTAGTATTCCTTGACCTGGAGAAGGCTTTTGAATTAGCAAGTCCTCTCACCATTCAGGAGAGGCCGATCCAGAAGGGAATCAGAGGAAAGCTCTTGGCTTGTATAGGTGACTACTTCAGGAACAGGAAAGCCAGAGTCAAATTCCAAGGTCACCTATCACACCACATGCCACTAGAAAGTGGAACACCACAAGGTGAGGTTCTCAGTTCAGCCCTATTTAACACATTAATGTCCTGCATCCTCAACATAAACCTCCCAGTGGGGTGCAAGATCATCCCCTATGCAAACGATCTTGCTATCTTTGCCACTGGACCATACTGCCTAAATAAAGCCCAGCGTTGTCTGGACCTCGTGTCTGAGGAGTGTTGTAGGACAGGACTAAAGATCTCTGCAGCCAAATCCAAAGCCATGGCTCTGAGACAAAGTTCAAGGCACAAGTCCGAAAATCCAGGGAATGGACTTGGAATGGTTCAGGACTTCCTCTACCTTGGGGTAAGGATAGACCGGACCCTCTCCTTCCAGAAGGAGGTCCAGTACCTGGTTGACCGAACCAAAACAAGACTGTCTGTCATGAGAGCAATGAGTGGGAGACACATAGGAGCCAGACACAAAGTACTAAGATCATTCAATGACATGCTGTCCGGCCCATTGTGGACCTTGCCTCAGTCGCTCTGATTGGCACAAAGAGAAAACACAAAGACAAATTGGAGACAGTCCAAAATGAAGCAGCTGGGATCATTCTGGGTGCCCTAAAGTGGATGAAGGTCCTCAACCTCCTCGTGGAGGCAAACCTTCTCCCCCTGGACTCACGAATCGATCTAATGGCAGCACAATTCCTGTCAAAGGTCATCCAGGCTCCCAGGAACACAAGCTTAAGACAAAAAATAGTCAGACGCCTAGAACAAGACAACGACCTCTTTGCAAACAACTCCTGGCTGTCTCATATAACCAGGGTGTTAATATGCCATCAGCTCAAAGAACAGCTTGCTAAGGGCATGGATTCCCCCCACCCTAACTTTGTCGAAGCCCCGCCGTAGGCACAAACGTTGATAGAGTTTTCCATCATGGGCCTGTCAATGAAAAAGAGTCAATACCCCTCGCCTAGTCTGCAGCCATCACTCCTCCGGGTAGTAGAACATACTTCACGGATTGATCAGTCGATCCCTTGAGCCACTGTAGTGAAATGGATACGTGATCTTTATGCCTCACATACCAGAAAACCCATGTGTATCTTCTCTTATAATAACTCCACTGTCCTCAGCTGACCCCAACAGGTCTACAACCGTGACAATTGATAAAGTGACCTTAGAACACGCTAACCCCATCCTTATTGCTTGCAAACAATTCCCATGCTGTTATTCTATTGTCTGTGTGTACAATTATGTGTTGTTTATACTCAAAATGTTCGTCAGAAAATGCTTATTCTGAATCACTAAATATGTTATTACTATCTTTATTGATATTCGAAATGATTCTATATTTTGTGAATACTCAGCAATTTTGTCTCCTTATCATGAACCTTTTTAGTCTTGTAAACACCATCACTCTCTTCTTACACACAACTGTATATAAGGTACCCTTGTTCCTTCACCACGAAACCACCATGTGACCATATGTATCGGAATTTTTGTTCATTCAAATTCTTTCATGTTTTTCATTATGATACGTTTCAAAACGATGTTTGTCCATAGAAATTTCTGAGCAGTTAAGACAGACCACTCGTTGCCAGCAAGCGGGTACGTCGGGACGCTTCTGCCTCCCAGGCAGGTCTCCCTGCCTTGCCCGTCCTGCTACCATACTCTCGCAGAAATAAAGTTGTGAACCAGCGACAACTTTAACTACACACCTTCAACACCAAAGAACCAGAGTACCACCCTGTGGAGACACGTCTCCTCTCGCGTCACCACACGTCCCACACATCTTTACAGTCATACTGCAGGCGCCGGCTTTGCAGCAAGGGATGCCACAAAATCCATGAGGGTAACAGACAACGCCTCCTTGCTATAGGCCGAGGCAGTTGCAATCATGGGAGCCCTAGCCCACGCGTCCCTGAGGGAAGGACACGTGGTCATACATACAGACTCCAGGACCATCGACTGTCTTCAGTAGCGCTCACCCAAAGACAACATCTACCTTCTGACTACTATCCTCATAATGGCACAGAGGATTCTTGCTCAGGGTAGAATAATAATCATAAACTGGGTCTCCAGCCACATTGGCATCAGAGGAGATGAGCTTGCTGACAGACTAGCTGACATTGGCAGGGGTATGCCCCCAATCCCATGATCATACAACCTAGCAGAAAATTACTGAAGGAGAGGTGTATTGCGGCCGCTCATACCATCCTCCTGCAGCTTCACAGAGAGGAAACGAGATCCTCCCCCTCGGCCAGCTGGTACTCAGACGCCACAGGCTATGAACCACTGACACTCTCCGAAATGATCAACAGAGGTACTGAAGTCATTCTTCACAGTAGACAATAGACCGTACATCATGACGGTAGGAGC
>NC_051394.1:18902774-18907774 GCF_015228065.2 Penaeus monodon
TCTTGCTCGTCAAGACAACTTGTCAGGACCAGCAGGACAACGAGGCCGCGTTCGGAACCTTCTTTACCCACAATGCTCAGCGTGTAAACAAACAAAGATGGACCAAGCTCGTCAAGTTTTGCTTTATCTACGTTATTTCTTTCTTTCTTTCTTTCTTTATTCATATATATAAGCCCATATTTTGCAGAAAGAGCAGAGAAGATGGCAGGGTATTTCTTGCTGGGTGACACTGCATACATTGCAAATGATTTTTGCCATTTCATCCTCACACCAGAAAGGGATACTGGAGTTCTACCTCAAGAGAATTTACATAATAATACACAGAGGCCGAGTCATTATTGAAAATGCCTTTGGAAGAATGAAGTGTAGATTCCGGCGCACACGAGATTTACAAAACACAAGTTTGCTGACATGTGTTAAGATTGTTTTGGCAGCCTGCACTCTTCATAACATGTGTATGGAAAAAAGATGCAGTGAACATCCGGAAGGCTGCCCTAGACATGATGATGAAAATGAACAATTTTGGAAATAGAAAAGATATGGCCCTGAAGATGTAACTATAAAAGTTAAGTATGAAAAATAAGGGTAAGTAAGAGTGTTCACTGTCTCAAGATAAACTGAATAATGTTCATATAAAAGGTAAAGCAAGAAAGTGGTTAACAAAGATTTAAGCTTATTTTTTTCCCATTTTTTGCGACATCTGTTATAAAAAAGTAAGAGTTAATTTTAAAGTTTGCAATTTAGAGGTATTTAAAAAAATATTTTTTTGTCATTTTTGAATAGAACAATTGTTTCTTTTTGTTGTCTATTTTCTTATTTCAGATCTTTAAATATATATCAATGGTATCGTCCATTAAAACTTAATTATACTGTTTGGTTTATTGTAAATATACATTCTTGTATAAAAATATTATCTTTTAGTGTAAATATACATTCCCTATGAAATGTAACAATAGGATCATTTTATTATCACAAAACAACCTGAGAATACATTTTATCTTGAGCACCAGTTATGACAGAATCTCAAATATTTTATTGTGTGTATATACATTTCTATAATATTATCTTTCATTGTAAATATACATTCCTTATGTAACAATTGCATTATCTTACTATCACAGAACAACCTGGGAATATATATTAAGCACCAGTTATCACAGAATCTCAATTCCATTACTTAATGAATTGTAAACAGACAAAATATTTCAACATATTTGATACAAACTTACAAAATAAAAAAAAAAAAAAAAAAAAAAAAAAAAAAAAAAAAAAAAATCAGGCTCTTTCTTTAATATGATATTACATTGTTTGTACAAAAATAAAATAAATAATTCACTCAATGTTTCATTATCACAGAAAAGTCTTATCTTTAATTCAAAATAAGTATGTGATTTTTAACATGAACATAAATCAATCCCTTAATAAAGAAAAAAAATATATGCACTATGTATATGAAATAGGAATTATGCTATTGTTCCAAAATAGAAAGCGTCCTTGTTACTGTATGTATACATGTAAAAGTAAAATAAAAAAAAATTATTGTATTTTATGACAAAGAGGGGACAAACACTTTGGCGTTGAAAATAAAGATATAGAAACACTTTGTTTTCTTTTTGTTATACTGAAATCTAATCTTTGGCTTTGAAATTAACACAAAGGAAACAATCTTTGGCTTTGAAATAAACACAAAAGAAACAATTTTTTGCTTTGAAATTAACACAAAGGAAACAAGCTTTGGTTTTGAAATTCACAAAAAGAAAACAGTCTTTGGCTTTGAAATTAACACAAAGGAAACAAACTTTGGCTTTCAGTATAAAAAATAAACTTGAACTTTAAAATGAACCAAAAAGGGAACAATCTATTGATATGAAAACAACAAAATGGAAAATTAAATTTTAGCTTTAGAAAGTACAAAAAAAATCTTTAAAAAAATCAAAATAAGAAAAAAGGAACTTTAACTTTGGCTTTGAAGAAATAAGCAACAAACCTCTAGTTTTGAAAATAACATAAAACAAATAAACTGGCTTTCAGAATAAAAACAAAATAATTAACAAGAAAGCTCTGCTAAAGCCCCCCCAAAATAAATGAACAATGAAATGTAAAGCAATTAATTACACCTAATATAAAATAATAATAATAATAAAAATAATGATAATAATAATAAAACAAAATTAAACTCTGAATAAAAAGAAAGGCTTGTTAGGAAAAAAATAATCATAAAAAAAGGTTACTGAAAATATATCACATCTTCTTAACTATTTCAGAGAGCACATCCACAACTTCCTCTCGCATCCTCTTCATGAGCTCTAAAACTTCTCTCATAATTTCATCTAAAACTTCTCTCATAATTTCATAGTGACGCTGGTCACTCTCCCTCAAAAAGACTACCGTCTCACTCTCCTTGGCCTGTCGCCTCTTCCTTTGTCTCCGTGCCGGTGGTGGCACTTCCAAGTGTGAGGGTCCAGGTATGGGATCAGCCACAGGGTCAGCACTAGCCACAGGGTCAGGGTCATCAAGGTCTTCTTCATCCAATTCATCTGGTCGATGAATGTGAATCCCCTTGGCTGTGGCTGTAACTGGAAAGTCAATATCATGCTGACCCCCTATCAGTTACTTCATCTCCTCAAAAATCTGAAATTTACTGGGAGCTCTCCCAGACATTTCATTATTGGCTTTTGCCTTCTTAGTCATCCTGTAGACCCTTCCAATTACGCTGAAGTTTCTCAGGATGGAATCTCTTCCCAAAAATCACCGTCATCCTCTGGGCCAATTCCTGCTAAAGCAACCTTTTCTTCCCTTTTGTTAAATTAATCCTTTCCAACTCAACTCTGCAACTCTGCTATCGAGAACGGCAATGGATTATAATTCTTTTGCAGATATTCCTGCATAAGATTTATAAAAAATTTGGTTTCATTTTTAGTGAAACCCTCGGCTTCCTCGATTTCACTTGGTTCTACACCAACAACCCGCTCTGGGGAAGTAATTGGTGTAGATACCAAGGAAGATGGTGTAGCAGATGTTGAGGGAAGAACTGGATTTATGCAAGTAGGAAGAGCATGTCGCTTTGGAGGAAGACCTGATGGAGTGGGTGACATGGCAGCAAGAGAAGGCGATGTGGTTGCGGAGGAGACAGCAGGAAAGTTCTGATAGGCAAAGACTGGTTTCCCAAGTACCCTGCGAGGGTATACTTCAACTGTTCTGCAAAATGAAATGCACACATCAATAATTGATTCCTATAATAGATATATATACATATAAATACATTTATACATATATATACATATATATACATATATATACATATATATACATATATATACATATATATACATATATACATATACATATACATATATACATATAAACATATACATATATACATATATACATATATATATATATATATAATCTATGTAAATATAAATATATAAATATATATAAAACATCTTTTTGTCTGTCTGTCTGTCTATATAAAGTCCACTGCAATTAGACAGGGTTCTGGGGGAAAAGCCCTAAGTTAGAAATTTGTTTAATTCAATCAGTTATGTTTGTGGATTCCCTAGGAGGTAAGGTCGCTTTGTAAACATTACCAATACTTGCATTTATATAGTTTGTGAGAGAAATTGACACAATTCATCCATAAAAGTGTGGATAATTGATAGAAGGATTAATAACTGCAAGGTTGGATGAATGTGTGAAACTAAGAAACTAACAATGAAGCTATCCCATATATATGTAAATGTACATACTTAGATGTAAAACTATACCATATTTTGAAGATATACTTATTAATAAGTTTTTACAATAACCTATATCAAGAACATTTCAAGAATATTGTAGTTCATCATATGATCTGGTCTTCTTTATTTCTTTCAATCTTTATTTATTTATTTATTTGTTTTTCTATAGGAAAGTATATAGTAAACCAAAACACAACCCAACTCACCGTGGTAGCCACTCGAGAGCCCATTCCACTGTTAACTCCTGGTCTGCAAAATACCTCCCAGGAAAATCGGTGCTTCTACGGTACACCACCGAATTTTCTGGGAATGGCACTGAACCATCTGCATCCAGCCAATAATTATTATCGTGATCTTTGAACACTGGAAAGACAAATGCGTCTGCGTCACAAACTTTTCCCATGTAAACATTCGTTATATTATAACAATAACTACACACTGCAGATTTTATCTGTTTCATAAACTTACTCTGATACATAAGTAAATAAATGTGTAACAAAAGACACGAAAATAGCATTAAATAATAACAACACAGCGTCAAATAAGAAGACTCACCACAATTTTCTAGACGACTGCCATTATCTCTGTTTGTAAACAAACGCCTTTGTGACGTCATCTCGTCTTGGTTGCCCCGCTGCGAACCAGGGCGAGTTGGACGAGATGGACAACTTGTCCAGGACGAGAAAGTAGGGGTTCCGAACGGTCAAAACATCTTGTCCAACTTGTCCAACTAGTTGGACGAGGAGTTCCGAACGCAGCACTGCGTACCCTCTAATTAAAGAGAATGCCTTGTGGGGGAAACAAAGAAAACTGAACTTTGTAGGGTAGACTCGCATATTTACACTGTTTCTTTATCTTAGTGTAATAATGTAAACGTATATAGCACCTGATACGAAAATAGTAAAATAAAGTATCATCTTTCTAAGAAAATAAAATATCATCTTTCTAAATAATTATTTAAGTACTAATTATCTTACCAGCTAAAGACTAATTAAATGAGGTATACATAATTAACATATGAGTAAAGACCAAGTAAGTGAGGTATACAAAGGGTGGTCACAGACGAATTTTTGGGTCATTCTTACTTCATGACTTAGTGCTCATTACATATATATATATATATGTATATATATATATATATATATATATATATATATATATATGCATATATATACACATACATACATACATACATACATACATTCATACATACACACATGTATGTGTAGATATGCAAATATAATAATCGTTCTCTGGTAA
>NC_051394.1:18912774-18920274 GCF_015228065.2 Penaeus monodon
GTGCAAGAGCGTGTTATTTGAAGAGGTGCTTGTAGTCTGTCGAAAGAGTTTAGATGTATTGGATCGTAAGGAGGGTTGTGTCTAGGGTTTAAAAAGAGAACTATGGTCAATGAATCGGGGAATGTGGGGTCGGGGAGGTCGTTTGTGTATAATATGTATAGTGTTGGGCTGATTATGCTGCCTTGAGGTACACCTGCGTGCATTTGAATAGTGTCTGAAATTTTGCCTTTAAATTTAAGCTTTAATTTACGGTCATCCAAGAAGCTGCATAGCAGCTTCTTGGTGCACGAGGGAAAATTGAATTTTGTGCACAGTTTGTACTTCAAGCCAGCATGCCAGACCGTGTCGAAGGCTCGCTCCACGTCTTTGGTTACGAGAACCGTCTTTAGTCTTCTGTCTTTGTTGTTAAGACAGTAGTTAGTCAGTATGTTCAGTGCGTCATTTGTCGAACGGTGAGAGCGGAAGCCGAATTGTTTTGAAGAGAGTAGGTCATGGTTGTCGAGATACCGCCTTAGTCGGGAGTTAATTACTTTCTCAAAAATTTTGCCTAATGTCTCTAGTAAACTAATTGGGCGGTAATTCTTGGGGTCAGTTAGGTCTTTGTTTGGCTTAGGGATAAGGGCCACTAAAGCAGTTTTGAAAGGTGAGGGATAGTAGCCAGAGGCAAGGGAAGTGTTATATAAGTGCGTCATAGCTCGTAAAACGTTGTCAGGAAGATGAATGAGTGCGTCGCGTCCGATCTGAGAGGAGCCCGGAGCCTTTCGAGGAAACCTCATTATTATGTGTTTTACCTCCTCCAGCGAGATGGGGGCACGGAGTTCGCATATGTCGTCCAGATTATCCAGGTGGATAATCTGCTCTGGTTCTGTTTCTATCCTGTGGTCTTGGCTCCAGGTGTGATGGTTTGAAAGTGATCATTAAAAAAGGGTGGGGTTCATGAGGATAGAAAACAGTTTGCCAGTGGTCATGAAAAATTTTGATAACCTCCACGGGATCTGAAATTTGATTGTTGTCCTTGAGGAGGTGAGTGAAGGGGGGGAAGTTACTACCTTTTAATTGTCTAATTGATTGCCAAAATTCCCGTGGAGTGCGAACTCTCATAGATTCTGTTTGTTTAATTAAATTTTGCCAATGAATTTTGTGTCATTATCAAAACTATTTATGACGTGATTTCTGAGGATAGTGAGGTCCCACGAACTCGGTGTAAGTGATTTAAATTTTGAAGGAAACGATTCCTGTAGCAGGTCAGGAGACGCTTGGTTCTCTCGCTTGGATGGAATGATTTGCGGATCTTATAGCGCTCTCGCGGTATGGCGCGGCGCATTGCTGCTGATATCCAAGCGAAAAGATGATGCCAATGCCTATCTATTTCGAGAATGTTTTCTCTTTCAAGGTTGAAGTTAAAATTTTGACTGGCAAGGTAAGATTTAAAATCATCCAATTCTGCTTTTTTGTACCTGAAGGATGTTGTTTCTTTGTTTAGTATAGGTGTCATTGAAAGTTTTATGATGAGGGTATGTGGTCAGAACCGAAGTTCGGGCCAGGTTGTAAGTGTGTGTGGTAGGGGAGTGCCGCTCTGTTCCCGAAAACGAGATCAGGGCGGCCCTTCCCTCTCGATGTGAATGAGGTGTAGAAGTCGGGTCCGATGTAGTGGAGTCTTTTTGTTTCGAAAATAGACAAGAGCTGTCTGCCGTGTGCGTTGTTGTATGTGTGATTAAATGATGTGTGTGCTGCGTTAACATCCCCGGCAAAGAAGACTGGGAGATTATTATAATTAAATAATTTATTGAAATCGTGAATAGGCAAATTTGACTGGGTCTGATATAGGCAGTGGCAATCATTATAGGGCCCTGCTGGGTAAGAGCTTAATAGCCATGAAATCAGGATGAATGAATGGAGGCGAGATGATTTCGAAAGAAGGTGGATTTTACGAGGATGCAGGACCCTACAAACCAGCCGTTTTCGTGATTGTCTTGACGTGTAGCCGAAGTGTTTTAATAGCATAGGAATTAGTGATAGAGGTGGAGTTTAAAAGAACGACGTCAGGACTTTCCCGGTCTAGGAAGTCGTAAATACGTGTCTTACGTTATAAATGATTCTGACATTCGCTTGAACGATTGTCAGCATGCCACTCAGAGCAGGTCAAGATGACGGTGACCTACTTTTCGTGGCGTTTGCTGCTCACGGTAACGAGATCGAGAACGAGGACGAGCCCCAGACTGGGTCTCTTCGGGGTCCGGGAGGGACTCCTGGGAGAGGGAGGCACGGAATTCACGGGAATCGGCGGACCAATTCCGACACTTCGTGTCTCCCTAAGTCTCCCCTGACGGGGAGGACGGGAACTACGTCCCTGGGGGGAACAGCAGCGCGGTAGCCCCTTTACAACTCAGGACTGAGGTCGATGTGGAGGCTCTCCCGCTGTCTGGAGTCCCCGATGATGGTGTCGTCATGACGACGACGAGGAGTGGACGGCTCCGTGGTTTCCGTGAGCAGAGGGTCTTTTTTGTCTTTCTTTTGGTGCATGTTAAGTGGTGAAGGGAGTTTGCGTTTGTGATCGTTTGTGTTATTTGTAGTTTTTCCTTGTGCAGTTTCTCTAGGTTTGCGTTGTGGTTGTGGTTGTGGGAGTACGTGTGCATGAGAGGTAGAGGGCTGTGGTGAGGTGGTGGTCGCCACTCTAGCCTCGGTGTTTGTGTTTGTTTGTGCGTGATACTCAGGTATGTACAGGTTCTCGTCTTCGAAGATTTCCTCGGGGATCACAATGCTGGGGAAACCGTTTTTTTGTAGTAGTGTTGGGAGTATGTTTGTGAATTTCTTGGCGTTGTATTTTGCAGCTATTAAAGCTACGTGTAGTATAGTCTGTATTTTGGGGTTGTTGTTAGGTATGAAGGCGTTGTTTTGGGGAAAATGAGGTGGTAGAGGCATTGTGTTTCCCGAGGGAATCGTGCTGGGTCGTTTTGTGGTGGGTGTGGATGTTTGTAAGGGTCGGAGTGTTGAAGCGTACGTTGGGTTGTTGTTTTGTTTTTGTGCTTGTCTTTTTGTCTTAATAATTTCTTTGCGTTTGGGGCAAGACCCACTGACAGCGACATGCTGCCCCTCGCAGTTGCAACATCTGATGGTCTTGTTGCATGTGGCAAAGAAGTGTCCGGTTTCGCTACATCTGCTGCACCTCTGTTCGTGTGTGCATGTGTGTTTAGAGTGATTGAATCTGTAGCATTTGAGGCATTGGTCAACCTGAATAAAGCTCTCAGGTTCCACATTATAGGTGGGGACGGATGTGTTAAACATCACAATCCCACGAGATAGGAGCTTCTGTGCCTCCTCAGGCGCAGAGCAACGGATCTTTACAATGCGTGACTCTGGGGGTTTGTAAACATCAACGACAGTGACGTCGTTTTTGGCCGAGACTTCCGCCTGGATAGACTCGCACGATCGTGGCAGGATTGTCTTGTCGATCTTTTTCGCCACGACCGTGCATTTAGCCTTAGTCTCAGGGGAAGGGAGAGGTTTGAAGCCTTGTTCTGCGAGTGTTCTTTGGCCAGTCGAGGAGAGGAAGGGGGTCAGCTGTTCAGGCTTGGCAACAACAACCTTGTAGCCATTGTGAACTTTAAAACAATGCGTCACGGCAACTTCTGTGATTGAGAAGATTTTCTGGAGAGCCACCTCACAGGAGATGGGCTCCCCAGAATATGATAATTTGATTACGTGACCCATGAAGGCATAGCACGAGGGTGATGATGAAGGTCAGGGAGGATAGTCTAGCAGAAGCTAATTTGACAGGATGGTGCAAGGGCGGTAGTGGTATCAAAAAGGAAGACACACTGGGCAATTAACAGTCTTTGTGTGTTAGGGCCGGTCGGGGTTAGGACCCTGCCGAACGGGGAATCTAACCCTTATGGGTTCGGCCGGCACCTCGCAGTAAAACTGCTAATTGCCACAGTGCTTCGTATTTTTAATTGTAAGCACTCTGGCCTACAATTAAAAATACTAGCCTCAAAGCAAGGTGTGCAAGATAACACCCAAAGTTATCAGCACAAGGGCCAAGGTCGTCTCTGCGTGGGGGTGTCAAAGATCTCTTTACCAAGAAAACCCACTCAAAAACCTTGAGACCTAGAGGTCCAGAGAGAGAGCCCTTCCCCACACACACACACACACACACACACACGCACACAGAGCAATGGTGGTAGTAGCTATAGGACAGGAAACACTGTAGTTTATTGATGTGAGAGGTAAGTATATGTATATACTGTAGGTTAGACAAATTCAATTGAATTATGATTATCCCGGTCATAATTAAGAACGAGAGGGACCAAGGCTCTCCACTTACAATAACAAGTTCACCAGAGAAATATGTGTAATTTCTTTGTTTCCGATTTGCTCTAAACTATTTATCTTTACTCCTACTTTTCCTCTGATTTCATGGTCCTTTCAAGGGTCAGTGGTCGCCTTATCGAAACTTTTCACAAATTGTAAATATTTGAAAAATCTAGATGAAGCGATCTGAAACACCCGCGAACAGGCAGAAAAAATGTAAAGCTTAGGTAAAGATGGCAAAACGTAAGCTGTGTTGCCTGCGGATCTTTGGGGAATAAAAAGAGTTATATGCAGAATAAACCCAAATGTTATGGGAGTATTATTATGCAATTTACTTATTTTCTTTCCTATGAAATAGTTCTTTCTTTCCTAACAGTAAGCAGAGGACGTTCAGATAGATGTATATATTTATCCTAGATTAGCCTCTCATCAAGGGGGTAGGGGAAAATGGGGAAAGGGGTTAAGCGGGGTATTTTATTTTTAAATACTAATAAAAACAAAATCATCTGATGAATTTCTAGCATCTACATTTGATTACATATGCACACATGTGTATGTGGGTGTACACGTCTGTATACATGTATGTAAAACCATGTACATACATGTACTTGTGTACGTAAATGTGTGTACTTGTCTACGTGTATGTAAATGTGTGCATATGTATGTGTAAATATGTATATACGTCTGTAAATGTATGTACATGCGTGCGCATGTGTACAAAAGTGTAGAGATTACAAGAAACAAAAAATAACAAGCGATCGTAATTACCGAGTGAACATGACACGTATCTCTCTCTCTCTCTCTCTCTCTCTCTCTCTCTCTCTCTCTCTCTCTCTCTCTCTCTCTCTCTCTCTCTCTCTCTCTCACACACACACACACCCCACACACACACACACACACACACACACACACACACACACACACACACACACACACACACACATTGGAAATAACAGTTTAGAAAGCGTTCACATTTTGAAGTATAAACTCACCACTGTTTGTTTGCCAAGGACGCTTCTTTTCTTGTTGTAATAACACTAACCGATTATTTACATACCTATATCAAACGAGTTTATAGAGGTATTTGACATTTTATGTAAGAGTTTTAATCTTTATATTCTTCAGTCGCTTATATGCAATTAAATGTAGCTCTATTATTACTAAAATGCGTTTTCTCCGATGAACATACCGTAAAATCTTTGCTGTGCGCAGTGTTACCGGATGGGGCAAACATGAAAACCCTCGCGAGTGCGGCCGAGAGGACCACACGGTCGACCTACCCTTATGAACAAGCCGCCCTCGTTCGAGATTCACCACTGCTCAAGCATTAGTGTCGAATCCTGAAGTTATATATATATGACGTTTATGACAAAATCGAATCATATGTACCACATTTATAATTTCAAAAACATGAAAAATTGTTTGATGATTTTTTTTCCACCATAAAACCTTCAAATTGGGAGGAATATGTTATTGTAAGACATTTTCATCCTCCCTTGACGAATTTCTGTAGGTAATATCAAAATGTAATGTTATATTTTAGCTTCAGAAGGGGACAAATACATACGTACAAAATTGCCGACGCAACACGCGAGTGCCTTGGATTCGCGAAACCCCGATCACTGCCAAGTTTTCGCGTAGGTTTATATTGGCGTGGGTAATTCTACATTCGTATACTTGCTTGCTTGCTTGCTAGAGATTTACGAGTGTGAAAATGGGTGTATCTCATTTTCGACAAACCCAAACCTCCCAGACCCAACTGAGGGACGGTCCTCTTAAGGAAAACAAAAGGGCCAAGTTTAACGGCAGCCAATCACAGCGCAGGATGACAGCCAATGAAACGTGCGGAAAATACAACGCGATTTGACTGCGAAAGACGAGACTGAAATTCGAAAACGCGTTGTGGTGACACGTAACACAGAGAAAGTTGAATTCGTGCATAGAGTGTAAAGAAAAATACGTTCAACTTCTGGATTGTCGAGAAGGTGAGGCGATTATCCTTAAGCTTGGGGAAACTGAAGGTTGTCAGTATAGTTATTTTTTATTATTGTTGTTAATGAAAAATCGGTAAGTTTGAAGTAGCCACCACTTTCGAAGCAAATAATATATGAAAACGACAGGGCCACGGAATGTAAGTAACTAGTCACAAACGGATAACTCCACAGGCATAGCAATTCTTATGGCCTAAATCCTACGGCAAAGGCCAACTGGCCCATTTATTTTGTGTTGAAGTGACGGAGAGGTCTCTTGAAGTTCTGTTTTGCCAGATTGTAGTAGTGAAACTTTGTTAGGACAGACGATGATTGATATGTGGGTATTTTCTGAAATCATACAAAAAAAGAGTACAGTAGACAATCTGGGGACCCTACCACGTACTCACTCCAAGAGCATCACAACGTGAAAACTGCAATTGAGTATCATGCTGTGACCACGGCGGCTCAGACATGAACCTACCGTTAAATGATGATGATGAGACAATCATAGAAATGGAGGTAATTCTTTACAGTATGGATGCACTCACCAGGGACTAAATCCCCAACTCCACATCACAAAATTAATTTTAAAATCTAAGTTTCTGTGACTGTGTGTACCCAAGGGGAAGGTTTATGGGTGGCTCTGCCCCCCAACAACCCCTAGGTAACATTGTTTTCCCCCCAGATGCATGGCATGATTGAGCTGAAACTCAGGAGCTGTGAGTCGACTTATGAGCATTCTGCAATATTTTTCTTTTATTTGTTCGTGTCTGCAGATTATTCCTTATGCCAACAACAAGAATATCAAAGCCCTACCTTTGTGCGTCCATACAATAAAGATTAACTGAAATGGACTTCATTAGCCCTGGTCATGCTCTCTATATCTCTGTCCCTCTTTCACTCTCTCTCTGTCTGTCTCCCTCCCTCCCTCCCTCCCTCTCTGTCTGTCTGTCTCCCTCCCTCCCTCCTTCCCTTCCTCCCCCTCCCCCTCCCCCTCCCCTCCCCTCCCCTCCCCTCCCCACTTCATCATCATCAATAACCATTACTGCTGTTAACTAACTCTCATATCTTTTCAGGTCTTACGTCGGAGAAGATGTTTACTTTGAACAGGTAATTAATCCATTTAATATTTATATACAGTTAAATTCCTGATATTCAAGGTGATATAATAAGTATACATTTATGATGGATTCATATGATTTCTTATTGAGTGTTG
>NC_051394.1:18925274-18927774 GCF_015228065.2 Penaeus monodon
TCAAAATTTGTAATACATTATGATCAAATGAAGGAATTAATTTATTGTCTGTCTTTTTTAGGAATGAGAAGAGCTTCAGTGAAGAAGGAAAGGAGGATCTCTACAGCCAGTCTGAATGAAACCGTACTGATGGTGGTGATAAATCTTTGTCTACAGCAACGAGATCTCGACAGCTGTGTTTGACAGTATCCTCTGTTGACGACAGTTGGTGTTCAGACCGACACAAAACTGCGCAGATTCTGCTCCATAATCGCTTTGTAGATAGTGTGGAGATGGTGGCTTAGCCAAAGTGCCACAGCAAAGGAAAACTGTGTTACATTTGAGTGGTTCTTTGAATGATAACACAGGCAATACATAACACAATGGTTTACTCCCTGAACATTGCGTTCATGGAAACTTACTTCCCAATCAGTACATTTTCCAACAGCATCTAAAACTTGTCAGAGTTTATCCATGTGCAAATTTTGCAAAAGGTCCTTCAGTAACCGTGGGGGAGCTGCGCAGAGACACATTGCTGTCAGCCAGCATAAATTTGATCAAGGAGGACTGGAGGAGAGTGTCACGGCATGAGTATATTAGGCTGTGTAAGAAGGCAGAGTCTTCTATACAAGTGAATACCTTTCTGTAAGCAGCACCTGAATAGAAGAGAATAAACTTGAACTGGCAAGGAAAAAGGGAAGCGATACTAAAAAGTCAAAACAACTTTTCTCAAAACATCTGTTGAAGCAGTATCAAAGTTCTCTCAGTAACAGTTGAGTCAAGAAAGAAGCTTCTATTCTAGTTCAGTGGACTGGGAAAGGCACCTACAGAAGGATTATTTTGTAACACTCTAAACATATAATACTCAGCAAATGTTCTACCATTTCCATATGCGCTAGAAGAAAGTTTAAAAAGAGTTCACAAGAAAATTTGTGAGCAGATGACTTAAGTAGAGTAGATACAATAATATTCAGGCTGATGAATGGCATACAACAATGACCTACCAAACTGAAAGGCAACATGACAACAAAAAGCCTTCTACACTATTTTCACTTGTCAGATGTGTTAATCTTATTTCATATATCTAAAAACTTTTAAGACATAGAGGAAAATGTAGTGGGAAAATATTTGCAGGTTTGTTTTCCAGAATTTCAAGAATTTCAGACTCTCCTTATCATATAGAAAAGAAAAACATGCTTTGCAGCAAGATACTACCTCATATAAGTGGCTAAGTCATAAACCTTTCAAACTCCTCAAGGCCAAGAGAAATTGCTGCATGTGATTTTTTTCGATACCAATAAAAGCGAAGGAAAATCTAACAAAACAGATGTCGGGAAAGAAGGAATGTGGAAGCACACTTTCGCCACAACACCATTAACTGAAGCATGTGTAGGACAAACTTCTGGTAGCGGAAAAATTGCTAAGAAGATAACCAGTGGCAATAGTGGGAACAATCATACATGAGAAAGATACTCATCCAAGAGAAGTGAGATGGTTGAAGGAGTGTACATCAAAGGATAGCAGTGGTCAGTTTGCCACAGGAGAGGAAACAGATAATCAAACCATAAAAGTGATAGGAAAAAGAGACTTGCACTCATTGGGAATACAACCAAAAACTAGTTGATGGTCCCAGCAACAGCAAAGGGGAATTTCCTGTGACTCGGTATGAAACAGTGAATGATCATATCAACAACCAGTGTCCTCCCAAGTGACAGTGGATTCAGATGGTGATATCTGCCACGACATTGATCAGCCCTTTTATTGGCCTGGATCTCAAAGAGGAGCTACTGGATAGAAAGTGTGAATATTCATACTTCAGACGGTTGATGGGAGTAGAGATGTAGAACAGTAAAAAAGTGATTTTTTTAATTGTTAGCCCTATAAAAAAGGGCAGGAAAAGAGAGAACATGTAGTCACACTAACGGTGAAAATTAAAAACGAAAAGAAGTTACAAGCCCCTACCTAAATCTGTAATAATAGCAAGGCTGGAACACAAAACTTCCTCCTCTCAAGTATCTGAAGTCCCAGAAACAACCCGAGAGACAGGTCATTGTATAAAAGCTAAGAACGAAGGACAGATATTGCCGCTGGTTGTATGAATCGTTGATGTTAGATCAGCCATTCTGAATACAGAAACCTTTTAAGTGTCAATGTGGTGTAAGAGCTTGTGGCTTGGAGTATACCTCTTTACTGACTATCTTTCATCCGCAGTGACTCAACAATATATAAACTTATCCTAATAAAGTATTTATTTTTATCAATTATAAATTGTGCAACTGTTTTGGGATTACATACATTATTCTGCCAAATGAATATTATTTTTATAATACTGTAGTCCTTTCTGACTTTGTCTTTAATCCTCCATTACAGTAGGTCATTATAGCATTATTGTTGATCATCCTCATCCTCTTTTGCCATGGTTTAAGTTCATGCCAAAGGTTTAAACTTTGTTTCCATTTCTGTAAGATTTTTTTCATATGGTGTAAGTACTACTTGTGTCTGAATAAAATTACGCACCCTT
>NC_051394.1:18937774-18947774 GCF_015228065.2 Penaeus monodon
CATCATAATACTACAACCAAATCCTAATACTAATAATAATACAACTTAATCAATAATAATAATGTCATAATAAAAAATAATGACATAATGATACTTCCTACTAGTCCTACACTCACTAATAATAATAATTACTTCTTATTATTATTAATATCATTATATAAATAATAATATCCTACAAAAACCAATCAATAAGCAAATAATAATAACGGTAATTAATAAAAAAATGGTAATAGTACTCCTGATAATAGTACTGCATAATTTTTTATTATTATCATTTCATTGTTATCATTATTATTATCATAGTAGTAAGTAGTATAATAGAGTGATAATAATACAATATATTCCACCTCCTCATCGTAACCATCATAATGAACGAATGCTTCTCGACACCCTCACTTACTTCCCACTTGAAAGGGAGCTTCTCGCGACTCCACGTGAGAGCACAGGTCAGTGGGATGCAGATGAACTTGACGCGTGAATCGAGCACCTTCACGGCCTCGCCTGGCTGGCCCCCGACGATGTGTACTGACCAGAGCTGCCACATGGTCACCTAGATGTATAGGGAACGACTTAGTGTACATCTCTGATTATTTCAGTTAAAGGAAGCGTTGTTTTATTGTTGGCAGTAACATGTTCATTGCTGGTTAGTTATTGTTATTGGTTTTAGTATTGCATTTTCCGGAAATGGGGATGTTGATGAGAGAGATTATACTACTACTACTACTACTATTGATAATAATAGTGATAACACTAATTTAGATATCAGTGATAATATTAATGATAATAATAATAATTATCATGGCTACTATCATTATTGATATTATTATCACCATATTTTTTTTTTATTACTACTACTACTAATAATATGTTATAATCATCATCATCGTCCCCGTTATTTGAATGTTTATATGCGACCAACGTAAATGTGACTGTCAGTATGTATATTCGCACAACTGTTAGAGCAACTAGAAACAAGACATTGTATGTTTTACCTACAAAAAGACTTACATTGGGATTGGAAACGGATGCTTCTGGATCGTCGTCAAAAGCTCTGTTAATCTTAGCAGCTACGACAGGGTCAGTTAGATTCTGAAATATGATCATGTGTAAAAGAACAGGAAATAAGCAATTTGTTTTATTCATTTACTTATATTCGGGGAAAAGTTAGGAATATGCATTTTTTTTAACAAAGTGATATGTGACTGAGAGAGAGAGAGAGCGAGAGAGAGAGCGAGAGAGAGAGCAAGAGAGACAGCGAGAGAGAGAGAGAGAGAGAGAGAGAGAGAGAGAGAGAGAGAGAGAGAGAGGAGAGAGAGAACTGGAAAGCAAGAGAGAGAGAGAATGAGAGAACGAGAAGAGGCTCGAGGAGAGGAGAGCGAGTGAGGGAGAGCGAGATGAGAGATAGGGGAGAGAAGGGAGGAGAAGAAAAGGAAAGAGAGAAGGAGAGGGAGAGGAGAAACTTTGATATATATATCCTAATCACAGAATACGAAATGACCGACTCACGTAAGCTTTAGCATAGCAAGATTGTGCTTCTGGTCCGAGAGACATGTTCCTATACAGGAGCCAGGAACGCGTGGTCATGTGGTAGAGCGCACCCAGTCGCCGTCATCACATACTCGGGTAAACCACATAGAAACTGTTTTCCAGATCAGGTCCTCTTCGGGAACAGAACCTTGCTGGTTGAGGAGACGGATGAGAAAAGGCGTGAAAGTGGCAAGGAAAGAAATAAGGAAAGGGCATGTAAGTGGTGAGGGGTGGATGGGGAAAGGGCGTGAAAGTGGTTGACATTCCTGAGCACGGTTAATGTTTGAAGGAATAAGAGGTTTAGACAAAATTGACTCTAAAAACGGCATCTAAGAAGGACATATTTAACATTCAAAGACTTCTGAGACGCTCAAAACTGACAGAACATGGCATACAGAAGACATATAATTCTGTATTTAATGAAGGGGACTCTCAAACAATACTCACAAGTAATTATTCACATCTTTGCACCGAAGCAGTAAGTTGTTGCTTATTCTTCCCCACTTTGTCTTGTGGGTACGTAGCGTTGTGGCTGTGTAAGTAGATGCCGGCCAAGTTGGCGTTCCGGAGGGTGATGACGTTGCCGTAAGCCAACTCTGATACGAGGAAAAAGACACGTTTGAATACAAGAATGCCCTTTTACCTGTACATACAAACATACAAACAGCACAAACACACACACACACACACACACACACACACACACACACACACACACACACACACACACACACACACACACACACACACACACACACAAAAAAAAAAAAAAAAATGGAGCCCTCTCAACGAAATAAAGACACGTGTGGCTGCGCTCTCCTATTCATATATCTATATAGCTATTTGTATATAATACAACAGCAATCATTATCATTATCATTACGTTTGGGTTGTGTTAAGTTGTTCAGAAGGTTCGTCTTCAGCCTCATCTGGAAGCCTGGGCTGAAAGTCCCCTCGTCCGCCGCGTGAAGAGTTTTTCTGAAAACAATGATGAGGTTCAAATCTTATCATATAGTGGTTTGTTATTCTTAATTCATGAAGTACGCAAAAAAGTATAATCTTGTTTTGTAAAGGACATTACAAAGCTATAATCAACTGTAAAAACGAGGTTATTTTCACTCACGCTTTAAAGAGCAGCTGATCATGGATAAAGAAAACGCTGACGTAGATTGCAGCAGGTAACAATATCAACGTCAAAACCCGAGCCATGAAATGTACTGCTACGCTTAGCTGTAACATTAAAGAAAAAAATAAAAAGCAAGTTTACATGAAACACTTTCTTTATACTCTTGAGGTATTTCCTTGTCAAATAAACAATAAAATACAACAATCCATACCAAAGGCCTATCGAGCTCTCCCAGTTTCTGCCAGAGGTCGAGGGCAGCATATAGGCCTACAACTAGAACGACAAAGAGGCCTACAAACTTGACACTCATTACGCAACCCAGCATCGCGCCTGTGTAAAGGTAGGCGAACCACCACTGCTTCGAAAAGGACCTGGAAAAGCAAGGGCGGCGAAGGTTAGGATCGAGCATATAGCATATTGAGATGGAAACCATAGGTGTAGGTTACAGTGTGTATGTTTCTTTTTTTTTCTATTTATTACAAATCTCTCTCTCTCTCTCTCTCTCTCTCTCTTCTCTCTCCCCCCTCCCTCCCTCTCTCTCTCTCTCTCCTCTCTTCTCTCTCTCTTTTTCCCTCTCCCTCCCCCTCTCCTTCCCCCTTCCCTTCCCTCTCCCTCTCTTTTCTCTCTCTCTCCCCTCCCTCTGCCTTTCCTTCTTTCACTCTTTTCCCTTTAAACTTCTCTCGCACCCCCCCCGCCCAAAAAATTTTACCTTCACTGTTTGTGCATGAAGGTAAACCCATGAAAAAAAAAGCCATGATAAGAACAGCAAAGCGGGTCCAGCAGAATAAAACTTACGAGCGTAATGGGCCCAACCTCTGTAAAAAATAAAGAATGGATAAAAAATAAATAAATAATAAAAAAAATGTAGAAAGGGGTCAAAGAATAGATATTAAAAATAAGTTTTGATCCACTCCGGGGACGTAGGAACGTTGGGGAGGAACTATTACTAACCGGGATGATGCGTAGGGTGCCATTTTCCTTTCCGCCCGACTTCGCCCCAAACATGTTGACGCGATATTTCTGACAGTTGATACGACAAAGAGGGGGGGCGTCCGGTTTGAAAAACCCATGCCCTGCGATTGAAAAGTCAGCGCTCTACCACTAAGCTATGCCCCCTCCATTAATATACGTAGATAAGCAGAAAAAAAATATACCAATGTTAAAACAATGGGGGCCGCGGTGGCCGAGTGATTAAGCGTCGGACCCAAACTGTCACGACAGCCTGAGTTCGGGGTTTTCGAGTCCCCGGAGGCGCGTTTTTTTCCCTTGGGCAAGGAACTTCACCTCGTTTGCCTACCTAGCCACTGGGGGGGGAAAGCGCCCAAGTCGTGCCGGAAAAATGAGATGGGACTCGATAAAAAAACCGGGGGGAAGGCAAAGGGGAAAACCCCCGCTCTAAATTGCCCCAAGAAAAATCATGGAACCCATGACGTCAAGGGCCCCGTGGCCGGAAAGGGTTTAAACGTCGAACGTCACGACGGCAATCTGAGTTCAGGGTTCGGTCACCCACCGCCGCGTTTTCCTTGGGCAAGGAAACTTCCCCTCGAAAGCCTCCTAGCCCCTGGGGCCAAACCAGCCCAAGTCGTGCTGGTTCCCAACCGGTAAAATAAAGGAAAGATTACCTAAAAAAAAAAAAATAAAAACCCCCGGGACTCCCGGGAAAGGAACTGGGGGCCCTCCACTACTCACTCCAAGAGCATCACACATGAAAACTACAATTAGGTATCATACTGTGCCACGGGGCGCTCGACATGAACCCACCGTTCAAAGAAGAAAATAAAAAGATAAGTAGTGGTTTGAGGGTTAATGAAATGATCACATATACAATGTAAATTAAAAGTAAAACGAAAACAATTAGTTTTGGGAAAATAAAAAAGAACCCAAGCAAGCATCATAAACAAGGAAAAAGAAATAAATGAATAGATGGATGAACGTAAAGTCATAATACTGATAAATCAATATCCTCAGTAAAAAATATACAGACATATATTTCAAAGAATTGATAAATTATTATTAATTAAATAAGCAGGGAAATAATTAAGTCATCTGAAATAATGTGAATGAATAAATAAGGAGAATGATAAGCAATAAGTGATTAGTAAATAAATGAAAAAACACCGAGCATCACAGTATTACATCTATTTGTAACATACTGTACTTTTATAGACAAATGTTGTTACTGCATAACTTCCCTTTGCAACAATAATAAACAGATAATGAATCGTAAAAAAATAAAAAAGTATACGACCGTGCCTACCGAAGGTGATGAGGCCGGCAGCGAAGGTCGACGCCGGAAGGGACTTGGTGAGCGTCCAAACGATGTGGAATCCCAGAGGCACCAACGCAGCGCCCATCAACGCACATCCCTGACGAAAGGTCACATAAAAAAATGGTAATACATTGTAACGTCTGCACGCTGTAACGCGACCACGATAGGAGCGTAATAAACATCGTGACGTTTCGAACCCACATAGGAATCCTCATCCGACGTAGCGAAAACCGACACGAGTAACTGAAGTAAATTTAGCATATAGAGAGAAGTAGGATCCAGAACTGAATCAGGTTGCAGGTCAAGATGTGAAGAAGGGATGAAAGATATATATGAAGGCCAGTAAATAAGTCTTGTGTAATTATAAAATTGTGTAGATATATGCCATTGTGGCGGTGCACATTTTTCTCTAAAAATGAGAAAAGGAAAAATAGATTGCCCTATGAATAATGAATAAAAGGGAATTGATATATATGTGATAGCTGAAAAATAAGTAAATAGATAAAGTTAATGCATATGAGTAAAAGGCTGTTTTGAACTTAAATATGACATAAGTAAAGGCAGTGTCAGCTGATTTACATATTTCCAAAAATCAAGGAGATACAGGTTAAAAATATTAATACATAAATATACTGACAACCTTCTCGTTTTCTTTGTCTTTTTTATGTCTTATCTCACTCACACTCTCTCTTTTAATACATAACTTGCTCTCTTCATGTACGTCTTTTCATATATATATTTGTTTGATTTCGCTTTCCTAAGTTTCCACCTGTACTTGTTTCCATTTTATTTTCAAAACGGAGGAAAGTTAGGCAAGTTTACCATGAACACTTTCCGTTTTCTATCATTAATAAACTAAAGCATGAAAGGCATTGAGAGAGAGAGAGAGAGAGAGAGAGAGAGAGAGAGAGAGAGAGAGATGAGAGAGAGAGAGAGAGAGAGAGAGAGAGAAGAGAGAAAGAGAGAGAGAGAGAGAGAGAGAGAGAGAAGAGAGAGAGAGAGAGAGAGGAGAGAGGCAGAGAGAGAAACAAAGTGAAAGACAGAGACAGAGACAAATCATACCACAAACAATGACATAAAACCGCCTCTGCACAGAACCCCGAACTCACCACCCGCATGGCCATGATTCCATCATAGCCGTCATAGGGCTTGTCAGGAGACTCGAAGGAGTGCGTGCCGTTGTAGCCCCCAAGGTAGCCGAACAGCGTCAGGAGCAGCTGCAGGAGAAAAGGGGGGGGGGGGGGTGAGTAGATTTTTAGCTGACGGATGCTGCTCGAATCTTACGGGTAAGTTGCAAATTACACTTATAGGAAGGGTAAACGCAAAAGTGATTTTATTGTTTTTTTTTTTTTCTTGTATTAATTAATTTCATAATGTGTACTATTTTTTTTTATGTGCATCTGTCTGTTTTTGGGTGTCTGTTTCTCTCCCTTCTAAACACACACACACACACACACACACACACACACCACACACACACACACACACACACACACACACACACACACACACACACCCAACACCACGCACACACACCTGCATTGTACCTTGTCTATCTGTGTATAAATCGTCTATGTAGTATGTATGAAATGTATGTATTTTGTATGTATGTATGTATGTATGTATGTATGTATGTATGTATGCATGTATGTATGATGTGTGTGTGTTATATATATATTTTTATAAAATATATATATATAAAATTTTATATATAATATAAATATATATATATGTGTTGTGTGTGTGTGTGTGTGTGTGTGTGTGTGTGTGTGTGCATTCATGTGGGCCCTATGTAATGTATGATACATGTATGTACGTATGTATGTATGCATGTATAGTGTATGTATGCATGTGAAATGTATGTATGCATGTATATAAATTTGTTGTATGTAGGCCTATTTAAAATATTTTATGTATGTATGTATGTAGGCCTATTTATATGTTTGAAATGTTGTGTGCATGTATACATGAAATTAAGAAAATAAGCATTTTATTATGTATGTTTATATATATATATTATATTATATATATATATAATATTCTATATATAATATTATATGTATGTAGGTATGATGTAAGTCTGTATGTGAATGTATGTACTTTACGGATGCAAGTATGCATGCATGTGTATGCTTGTATGTATGCATCTGTTTAAAACACACACGACCATAAACACTGCGTAAAGGGTGGTTCTACCTTGCCTCCCAGGGGAGGGACATCGAAGAGAAGGTTCTGTTGATATACCAGCTGACCATCTTGCCGAAGTGCGCCTCGCCCCACCTGGAGGTCGTCATGAGAACATGATTATTTCATTTCCATCTTATTGCCCTTTTTCTTTTCTCTCTCCGAAATGACAACTAAATACAGAAAAATACCCAAAGCTAAAACACAAGTGGCCCCGTCCCACAGAAGAAGAATAGTGATCCAATTTCCTCTGTATTTTCCTTTTTCTTTCTCTCTCTCACTTCCGAAATGACAAATAAATATCATGATTAAACGAAAAATAAAACTTAATGACAAGTACAAGGAAATACTCACACGACTTTGTAAGGCATTGTGATGAAGTGCAGCCTCGACCCCACGGCGGGCCCCCACGAATACCCAGAACACAGTCCACCACATTCGACTGCTTCCTCCGGCCTGGGGTTTGGCGAGGGCAGACAGAAGCATAGATCAGCGCGGTTTACAACACACACACACACACACACACACACCCCACACACACACACAACACACACACACACACACACCACACACACACACACACACACAAAACACCCCCGAGGAACCAAACTCAATGTCCCTCAAACCCCTCGATCACACCTAATTCCCGGGAAATCACTACATTACACCCACCCACCCCCTACCCCCCGTACCCCATACCCCACACCTACCCAACATCCCAAAATTCTCTCAACCCAGCAAAACCCAGCCGAACAAATCAAACGGTGAATTCCCGTTATGATTCAAGCACGGCTGACGATAAGGCGCGATCAGTGATGCCAAACCCGGGAATTTCAAGGATCAGGGACTGTTTTTGGGTCCCGTTAACCGCCGTGTTTATGCAGTACTGCAGACGTGTTGTGTGGGGCCTGTGCGGAATGGCTTCATTTTTTCTATTATTATTATTATCATCACAGTTACTATTATCATGTCATCGTCATCCTCCTCATTATTATTGTTTTTATTGTTATTTTTATTATTATTATTATCATTATTTTATTATCATTATTATATGACTTATCATCATAAATTTTACCATCATCATTTTACTATTATCATTATTATTATTGTTATCACCATCATCTTTGTCTTCATCGCCATTCATTATCATTATCATCATCATTATTGTAATTATCATTATTACTATTATCCTTAACGTTGTTGTAAATATTCTTTTTCTTATTATTATTATTATCATTAATATATAATAATGATAATAATAAATAATATAATAATATCATTATTATTATTATTATTATTATTATCATCATCATTATAGTTATTGCTGTTATTATCTTTATTACTATCATTATCGTTATCATCATCATCATTATTATTATCTTTATTATTACTACCATCATTACTGCTACTATTATTATTAGCATTAGTATCATTATTTCCCTCATCATCATCATCATCATCATCATCATCATCATCATCATCATCATCATCACTGTTATTATTATATTACCATTACCATTATTATTATGAAAATTATTTTGATAATGATGATGATTATGCTGATATTGATAATGCTAATGATGTTGATAATACAATTATCGTTAATACAATTAAGGCGAGAAGAATAATAGGGGAAAAAGGAAAGGGGAAAGAACAGAGAAGAAACAAATGCCAATGCCATGAACATTTTAAACAAAGAAAAGAAGATTAAGCACTAACGAAAATAAGTAAAATTGAACATAAAGGAAATGGAGAGAGAGAGAGAGAGAGAGAGAGAGAGAGAGAGAGAGAGAGAGAGAAGAGAGACGAGAGAGAGAGAGAAGAGAGATAGAAAGAAGAGAGAGAGAAGAGAGAGAAAAAGAGAGAGAGAGGAGAGAGAAAGGGAGGAGAGAGAAGAGAGGAGAGAGAGAGAGGAGAAGGAGAGAGGGGAAGAGAAGAGACAGAAAAGAGCGAAAAAGAAAAACCTATTTAAGAAACAAACAATCAACGTTTTCGAAAGGTTCTCAAAAATTGAGTACGGGAACCGAAAAAACAGAACCAGACATCAACACGAGAAAGAAAAATGAATTTAATGAACAAGCACATAAAAAAAGTTTTAAAATTTGAACCAAAATGACGCGGTGAAAACAAGGGTTACCAATTTACCAAAACATTTGGTTCTTTGAGAAATTTGGAAGGAGTGAATTCAAACAAGGTTTATTTCCTTCCGTCTACCTGAAACTTTTTCTTGATTATGACGCACCTGTTTTTGAGGGATCAACGAAGTCAAATGAGCAAAATTTGGGAATTTTTTCCCGTTTAATGGTATTTCTAATGATTACTGCACCTGCTGAACACCTTTTTGCGTTCCCAACTCTGTTTATTGTTTTCCTTTTTAATTGTTGTTTTCTTCCGTGTTTTTTAACCATTCCTTTCTCGTTCACTATTTATTTTTTTTGTTGTTTTGTTGTTATTATTATTATTATTATTATTATTATTATTATTATCATCATCATCATCATTTTTTTTTTTCATTATCATATCGTTATTTTTATTATCATATCATATTATTATCATATATATGTTATTATCATTACTGTTATCATCACCGTTATTATTAGGTAGTAGAATCATTATCATTATTTTTGGTATAATATTACCAATATCATTATTGTTATCATTCTCATTATTATTATTGTTGTTGTTATCATTATCTTATTATTACCATTATTATTTTTATCATTATTATTATGATTATTAATACCATTATTATTATTGCTATCATTATTTTTTTATCCTTATGATCATTATCATTATCATCTTCATAACCATTTATTATTATTGTCAATATTAACCTTATCATCATCATCATCATCATTATTATCGTTATCGTTATCATTATTATCGTTCTCGTG
>NC_051394.1:18957774-18961139 GCF_015228065.2 Penaeus monodon
CGTTATTAGTTTGTTTATTATCATTATCAGTCATTATTATAGTTGCTTTTCATAATCATTTCCAATATAACATATTTTTCCCTTTGTATCTTTCTCATCATAGAACCATATCAGAGCATCATTTTATCAAAATAATAACACTACAAAATACAGCAAGGGACCCTGCCTGCGGTATTTCACCATAATATTTACACAATTTTTCCCATTCTTGCTCTCGCGTTTTCTGTAGCAGGGCCACATTTGCATTGGCTTGCACTGACTCCGGGTAATGACTAAACAGTTCTTAGTTGTTAACGTTAGATACATTTTAAGCTAAAAACCAGCTATCGCAAAATTCTTTTCATCATCCGTTCAAACACGGTGGGATTACACTGCGTTCCACTTGTGTGCATATGTATGTATGTACGTTGTATAGTATGTATGTATGTATGTATGTATGTATGTATGTATGTATGTATGTATACACACCAACACACACACACACAACACACCCACACATATATATATATATATATATATATATAATATAAAAATAATATATATAAAAGTATATATATATGAAATATATATAACATATATATGTATATATATATATAATATATATAATATATATAATTATATATTTTTTTTTTTGTGTGTGTGTGGTGGTGTGTGTGTGTGTGTGGGGGTGTGTTGTATGTATGTTTTTATGTACACACACACACAACACACCCCAAAAAAATATATATATATATATATATTATATATATAAATATATATATATATATATAATATATTATATATATATATATATAAATTTGTGGGAAAGGTGTAATGATTTTTGCAATTGATTTCATCAAATTTAAACCCCGAGTTTTTTTCAGTAATTTGATTATAAAATTTCCCGTTTAAACGATTACCAAATACTTACTTCCTGGGCCAGGCTTGAACTAGGACCGCCTCAATATATTTCAAACTAACACAACTCACCTGTTTTACTCTTCAAGGCGGTTATGTTATTTCTTGCACAAATGCTTGGTTATGACGTAATGGGTCTTTCCTGTTTATAATTTTTTCAGGCGTATATTTACTCGGCTTGCTCCTTCCCCGCCCGTTACTCTATGCATCTACCGTGATCACGCCATCAGGTATACTTCAAGCACCCCACTCGCTTTCGATCTCCCGCAGGATTGCGCCCCCCTATATAGTCCCTGCATACCCTCTGTGTTTGTCTGTCCAGGAGGTGAAGATGGTGTACACTTTCCGTGAAGCTACTCGCCCAGCACAAGAAATCGCGGGAAAAAATGAAAGAAAAACGTGGATGCTTGAATCCTTTTAATATAAGTATTTTATAAAAAGCTGCAAAGATGTGCTTCTCTTTGTTTTGAGGTATTTTTAAGTTAGTGTTTATTTTTATTTATTTGCTTTTGTTCCTTTGTGTGTGTGTTTTTGTTTTTCGTTTTTTGTCTGTTTTACTGATTCAAGGTCTTGCTTTTCCGTTTTAGTATTTCTCGTTTATTGTTTTAATAGATATTTTTAAAAGTTTGATTTAGTCCCCATTTTTTCCATACCTCCTAGATACTGTGAGAGGGGGCATCATTTAAAAAAAAGGACTTGTAAAAAGGTGCAGTAAGCTCATTCAGAGATTAATAGGGGCTTTAAAAATATAACACTAAATCATACACCATCAGCGTTAATGAAATAACGCCCTCACACGCATCTCTCCGGGTAAGACTTTGGGAAGACTAATAGCTGACTCCTTGGTGACTAAGCACTTGTAGATCCATCTATGTGTAAAGACAATAGGGTAAACTTTTATTACAATGGGCATGGCATTGGGTTAAAGGTGCAGTGAGCTCAATCAGAGATTAATGGGCGCTAAAAAATAAAAACTAAACCATACACCATCTGCGTTTAGGGCTAAAGCCCTCACGCGTCTCTCCGGTAAACAATGCCTTTTACATCTCCCACAACAAATACAATCGTAACACATACACACACCCCGCTATCCCTCCTCTCTTCCTCCACTTCATCTTCTTCCCCTCTTGCCTCAAACATTCCCATACGGTAATTAAATGGATGGTGGCAGAGAGCTATATAAACTTTGCGAGAGTAATCGTATGCAGTTTTGCTACAATCGCACATGTGTTTAGGGGGTGGTGGTCTATGTAATTCAATATATATACTTAAAATAGACATTGGTGAAAAAAGGAGTGAGGAGGGAAGGGGCGACGGTAACCGTTCACACACCACACACACACACACACAAAACACACACACACCACACACACACACACACACACCACACAACACACAAAACAAACAGAAATGGTATAGCCTCTTCAAGATGAATCAACTGGCATCATGATTATGGATACTATTATTGATGGATTGTGATAACGTTTGGGGTTGGGTTGGCCCAGGCATCGTCACAAGGGATTTATTGCCAGGGCGGTCCGCAACAGAAAGCAGGTCTGCTAGGAAATTAATTTTCTTCTTAAAAAAAATCAGAAGCGCATGTGTGTTGGAACGGGATTCTTAAGCGGTGCCAGAGGTTTAAATTGTTGGTTCTATTCTTTCTTTTTTAGAGTATGATTTCGGAAAGCATGCCCACAACCGGTTAAGGATAAGTTAGGTATTGTTTATTGCCTTTAAAACCTTAAATGGGTTGATCAGGTTAAATCATATTTTTTAAGAATGGGACTGAACACATTAATTAGATGAATCAAGTTACATACATACACTATATATGTGTGCGCGCTCTGTCTCTTCTACACACACACGCATATGTAAGTATGCGTGTGCTGTGTATGTGCGTGTACGTGTGTCTGCGTACTTACTGTAGATACTCGCGTCCGTTGATATCGTTATCCATTCGGATAAACATAAACAACGATTTTCCCAAAGGGGAAACTTCCTTTTATAAATGTTCTGGTCCATTGCTCCTAATACACGTTGTTTTCTATCACAGTCGCAGGTCTGGAAGGTATCGTGGCAGTAGAGTCCTATGCGTTTTACGGTATCCTCTTCAAGCACACAGCTATCATCCTTGCATCGTGCGGTGAGCAAGGCCTCATTTTTCTCCCATGGGACAACTCGTCTCACACCGCCATCTTCAGTGGGCGTGTTGCATTAAAAGTAAACTCTCGATCTGTACGTCACCCGCAATGAAACTCGTTGTTTTTAAGTTCAAGAATTAAACATTACAACATTGTGCTCTGTCAGTAATAATGGTGCGAGACCAAACAATTCAAGTATCATCTGGAACGCAGAGAAAGGACACCCGAGGTCACTTACGCCTGGGCAATGGACGGAGGCCAAACCTCGACGGATTTGGCCCGTCCCCGGGGCGGAGGGGACAAGAATACGGACGGTTCAGGGAAATA
>NC_051394.1:18961239-18966106 GCF_015228065.2 Penaeus monodon
TGTGTGTGTGTGTGTGTGTGTGTGTGATTGTATGATAGTGTGTGTATATTATTTTATTATATTTATATTATTTATTTGTATTTCTATATCTATTATATATACTATATGTATATATTATACATATGTATATAATATATTTTATATATACATATATATATCAGTATATCTCTCTATACTATATCTATTATATATACTTATTATATATATATTATACTATATTATATATATCTATATATATCTATATATCTATCTATATTTTGATATATATTATATATATATATAATCATATACTTTCTCTATATCTCTATATATATATCTCTCTATCTATATATATATCTACTATATATTATATCTCTATATCATTATATATTATTATTATATATATTATACTATTATATATATATATATATTCTCTATTTATCTTTCTTTTATTCTCTCTCTATTTCTCTCTTTTCTTATCTATATTTTTTTTTCACTATCCCTCACTATATCATATCTATCATCTACTATCTCTATATACTTCCTCTATATCTCTCATCTCACTCTATCTCTATTTTCTTCTCTCCTCTCTTTACTCATCTCTTATTATCTCTACTCTCCTAACTACTCTATATATATATATATATATATTCTCTATCTCTATCTCTTATCTCATCTCTCTACTTCTCTATTTCATCTCTATATCTACTCTCTATTCTTTTCTATTTCTTTTTCTCTCTTCTCTTATCTCTCTCTTCCCTCTTTTCTCTTTCTCTTTCTCTTAATCTATCTATCTATCTCTCTATCTTTATTATCTCTATCTTATTATCTCTATTATTACTTTCTCTCATATCTACTCTTCTAAATATTCTCTATCTATCTATCTCTTCTATCTCATGTTTTGTGTGTGTGTGTGTGTGTGTGTGTGTGTGTGTGTGTGTGTGTGTGTGTGTGTGTGTGTGTGTGTGTGTGTGTGTAGTTGTGGGCATACATAACACACACTTGCAAAACCCATCTGTATATCACTATATCTATTTTTATCTCCCTATCTTCATCGTCACCTACTTTACTGATAGCGCCAATAATGCTGCATTGTTATTATCATCTTTGTTATTATCCTTACCTTATTATCATCTATATATCATTACTTTATTAGCATTATGTTGTTGTTGTCGTTGTTGTTTTGTGTTGTTGTTTGTTGTTGTTGTTGTTGCTGTTGTTGGTATTGTTACTGTTCTTATCATTATTATTATTAGTAAGTAGTAGTATCATCATTATTATTGTTATTATTACCATTATCATTATCATTATCATTATTACTATTTTTATTATTATCATTATTACTATTTTTATTATTATCATTATTAACATTATCATTAGTATCATTATTACTGTTATTATTTTATAACTGTTATTGTTATTTCTATCATTATCATTATCATTCTGATTATCGTCTTGATTGTCTGTTATCATTATTATTATCAATATCACTACCATCATCATTATCATTATTATCATTATTATATTATTATTATTTTATTTTATTCTTTTATTATTATTATTATGTGATGATGATGATGATATGATCATTACTATTACTATTTTATTATTATTATTATTATTATTATTATTATTATTATTTTATTATCATTACTATTATTATTATTATTATTATTATTATTATTATCATTACTATTATTATTATTATTATTAATTATATTATTATTATTACTATTACTATTATCATAATCATCATCATTATCACTATCACATTATCATTAGCATCATCATTATCATTGTTATAATAATGATAATGAGAAAAATCATTATAATTATTATCACCATTATTATTATTATTATTATTATTATTATTATTATTATTATTATTATTATTATTATTATTATCATTATTGTTACTATTTTCATTATTGTCATTATTACCGTTATCATAGTTATCAACGTCCCATTATCATCATCATCATCATTATTATTATTATCAATATTACTACAATCATAATTATTATTATCATCATTATCATTAGTAGCATTATATAGCATTATTATTATTATTAACATTATAATGATAATATTAATATTATTACTATCATTATTATTGCTATTATTTTTATTATTATACTGATATAATAATGATAATAATAACATAATAACGATAATTATAATAATAATGATACAAGTATACTAACACAGTGATAATGATAATAACAATATGATAATAACAATAGTGATAAAAATAATAATAAGAGTAACAATGATAATAACAATAATGGTGATAACAATAATAATGATAACAACAACAACAACAACAACAGCAACACAACAACAATAATATAATAATAATAATATAATAATAATAATAATATAATAATAATATAATAATAATAAATAATAATGATAGTAATAACAGAAATAATGATGATGCTAATAATAACAATAATAGAAATAATAACACTGATTATGATGATAATAATAACAATGAAAATAATATTATAAAATTAATAGAATGATAATGATGATGATACTACTACAACTACTACTACTACTACTAATAATAATGATTATGATGATTATGATAATCATAAAATGATAAGATAATAATGAATAAAATAACAATGATAACAGTTATAGTGATGATAATAATAATGATAATAGTAATAACAATAAAAAGATACTGACTGGTAGTAATAAAAAAAACATCTTTTCAAACATTCTGTATTGTGTAATCAATATCAAAGGCCATTTAGCTACAGTATACATGTACTTATGTCAGTTATATAGTCATGCTTATTCAAAGAATTCATTCTCAGCTACGTTTCGAAGGTTCCATTTTTTCTGTCTCTTGGCATATCGGCTGGTCCTCCACAAACATTTGTCTTCCGACGCAGCTCTTCGTCAGCCTCTGTAGCCTCCTTCCACGGCCCTCATCGCGGCCTAAGCCTGTCATACTCCTGAGCGATGATATGCCATCCACGAGAGGTACTTGCCGATTTTATCCACGATTCTGAAGACGAAGAAGAAGCAAAAGACGATCGGCGTGAATACTTTTACCAGAGCGTTGACGAAGCGAAGCGAAATCTCCACGCCTCTCTTGAGGTTCATATAAACGCGCTTGAGGGATCTATAGTGCTTGTTGAGGGGCCCGAATAAGCCGCTGGGATGTTGATGATTCTGTCGAGAAGAGAGGAGTTCTATGAAATTGGGGACACTTTCTCTGTACGTCTGTGTGGTGCGGTGGTGGTAGTGGGGTGGTAATGGTGGTTGTGGTGTTGGTCTTTAATGGTAGTGGTGTTGGAGGGTAGTGGTGGTGGTGGGGGTGGTACTGGTAGTGGTGGTGGTGGTAATGGTGGTGGTGGAGGGGGGTTTAATGGTAGAGGTAGTGGTGTAGTAATGATGGTGATGATTGGGGGTATTGGTAGTGGTGGTGGTAATGGTAGAGGTGGTGTGGGCGGATGGTAGTAGTGGTGGTGGTGGTGGTGGTGGTGGTGGTGGTGGTGGTGGTGGTGGTGGTGGTGGTGGTGGTGGTGGTGGTGGTGGTGGTGGTGGTGGTGGTGGTGTGTGTGTTGTGCTGGTCTAGCAAGGCTATCAGTGAAGGAGGATCTTACCATGTTTATAAATTCTAAGATGTGTTAATGCCAAGAAACCTCCGAGTAGTAGCTGCATTCCTCTCAATCTGAAAATCACAAGAAAAATACAGAGCCGTATAGTATATGTAGTGTGTATATATATATATATATATATATATATATATATATATATATATATATATATATATATATATTTTTTTTTTTTTTTTTTTTTTTTTTTTTTTTTTTTTTTTTTTTTTTTATATACATATATGTGTTGTGTGTGTGTGTGTGTGTGTGTGTGTGTGTGTGTGTGTGTTCATATACATGTATGTATGGATGTGAGTGTATGGTTCTTTAGCTCTATTGACCATAGAGATCATTACATCATTTATCACTAATGAGAATTTGATGGTAATCGAACTTATCACATTTCTCTGTGAATTCTTACTCTTCTTATTATTTTCTTTACAATTCCTCTTTTACTCCCTTCAAAGGAAAGAGCAAAGGCACCGTACACTAGATCTGCCACAACACGACTGATGCCGGAGTTGTGTAACAGCCCTTATGTGATGCGCGGAAAATAGGCAACACTGCTTTTCAATAATGAGAACAGGGTGCGTGATGCAGGAATGGTGACTTCGTAAGATTATATGTAAAATATGAACAAACACACACACACACACACACACACACACACACACACACACACACACACACACACACACACACACACACACACACACACACACACACACACACACATACACACACACACACACGCACACACACATATATATACTCCTAAAAAGGGTTAAGTTTTAAATGCCCATTCATACAGCTTAATGGGTCGGGGGAGAGATATCATGTATCCTTCTCACTACGGTTTGCGTATCCCCCTGGCGCCTGCGCCACATTCTATAACATCACCATGAAGCAAATAATGGACAGAGGTTACATCCATATCGAAAAACAAAATCTATCAGGTTATTTTCTCTACCAGTTATCAATCAAAGTCTTGATCGCACTAAATTAGTGCATCTAGCATTTTGCTTTTACAGGGCTAATCAACAATTTTCAAGCTGGAGAATATGCAACAATTATGCTGTACGAGAAAACGATCTTACAAATCGCTGATATATCGGCTCCATGATACTTGACGTGAAGTAGGCGATCGAGGGTATATTCTGTAAAAATGCCGTCAGTCACACACCACCTGGCGGGCGGAACGTTTGTTCTGTCAATTTATGGTGTTTTCAAGCTTTACATTTCAATTGTCGAATAAGTCTGATAGCGAGCAAGTCAAA
>NC_051394.1:18966206-18976206 GCF_015228065.2 Penaeus monodon
TTCAGGGAATGTAGTACATGGCCATGGTGTATGATGGACATGCCATGAGTTTTTTTTTTTTTGTTACAATCATGGGAAAATATTTTTCTGCCTCTGAAAATGTGATTAAGTCATTTTTAACACTCATTTTACTATGCGAAAAAAAAAAAAAAAAAAAAAAAAAAACTATGATTTAAATTCATTATGCCATACACTGCTTATTTTATTAAGAATATAGAGCGAATAATGATCAAATATGGAGTCTATATAACAAAAAAAATACCTTCAATCTTGATTTATCAGGAAATATGGCAAATAGAGACTTTAGAAAATAATGATAACTGAAATACAACATATGCTCGTAGTATTAAAAAGAAACGGCAAGGATGCTGGTATTGGCATGAGCGGCCGCGCATGCTAGGGTGACGATATAAGCCCCCAGCAGCGGGGCCCGGGCCAACTATGAATACTACCCGTCAGGAAAGGGTTAATAGGGGTAGTACTGCATGTAGAAAAGGTATGAATGGAGAATGAATATCTTCACAATACAAGAGATGTATGTGACCTGTTTCGATATATCTTCATCAGAAATACATTTGTCAACATGAATACAGTTCATACTACTGCACGAGGGTGATGGTTTCATTTGAGTTCAATTTGAAATAATACTATTTATACAGTGATCAAATCAGAAACCGAATGCTATCAACTTGTGAGAATATATAGAAAAAACACTTGGAACACCTACATTATTATAGATCATTTGAGATGATGATCAATTTGTTTAGGTAATAATATTCTGATAATACATTTGTCAAATGATTTTATTGGTAAATAAAAAACATTTATAAAAATTGTGCATCATATAAAAAATACTGATAGACAAACACAAAATAAATATGTTTATGTATAGAGAAATGAGCTTAAAAAAAGGGTCTTAATTTTATTCAGACACAAAGTAGTACTTACACATATGAAAAAAATTCTTACAGAATATGGAAACAAAGTTTAAAACCTTTGGCATGAACTTTAAACCATGGCAAAAGAGGATGAGGATGATCAACAAAATGCTGATAATGACCTACTGTAATGGAGGATAAAGACAAGTCAGAAGGACTACAGTATAAAATAATAATATTTATTTTTCAGAATAATGTATTGTAAAACCAAAAAACTTTTTGCAAAATTTATAATTGATACAAAAAAAATACTTTATTAAGAAAAGTTTATATATTGTGAAGCCTGGGATAAAAGGTCAAAAAGGTATCCCCAAACACAATTTTCACCACATTAAACCCCTTCAAAGGTTTTCTGTATTCAATGGGATCTAAATCAACTTTAAATACAACCGGGGCAATTTTTTTCCTTCTCTTAGCTTTATACAATGGCCCTGTCTCTCGGGGTTTTTCTGGATTCTAGAACTTTGGGGGGGAGGAAGTTTGTGTTCCAGCTTGATTTTAAGTTTTTGGTGGGGGTTGTAACTCTTTTTTCGTTTTAATTTTTCACCTGTTAGGTGCTCATTTTTTCTCTCTTATTTTTATATAATATCATTTACTGTTTCTCCATCTCCTCCCATCAACAGTTTGGAAGTATAAAGTTTCACACTTTTTCCATGCTCCTTTTTGAATCCAGGCCAAAAAAGGGCTATAAAAGGGGTCGGGGGGCAGATATCATCCATCTGCACCACTGTCACTTGGAGACAGGGGGTTTTTTTGATAGCTTCACTTTTTCTACCGAGTCACAGGAAAATTCCCTTTGCTTTTGCTGGCTCCATCCCTATTTTTGCTTCCAATGCGGCAAGTTTTTTCCTATCATTTTATGGTTTTGATTATCTTTTTCCTCTCCGGGAAAAATGAACTGCTACCCTTTTGATTACACTCCTTTTCCCAAAACCACTCACTTTTCCCTTGGAGATTTATCTTTCTCATGTATGATTTTTCCCATCAATTTGCCACTGGCTATCACCCCTTAGGCTTTTTTCCTGCTACAAAAATTTTGTCCTAACATGCTTCAGTTACTGGTGTTGGGGAAAAAGTGTCCCTTTCCACTTCCTTTTTCCAACATCTTTTTTTTTTGATTTTCCTTCGCTTTTTTTGGTTTCAAAAACATCACATGCAGCAATTCTCTTGGCCTTGGGGATTTTTTAAAAGGGTTTTAGATTTGCATTTATGGGTAGTTTTCTTGCTCACAGCAGTTTTTTTTTCTTAATGTTTAAGGAGAAGTCTAAAATTCTTGAATTTGGAAACAACCTTGCAATTTTTTTCCCCCATACTTTTTCCTAGTCTTTTAAAATTTTTTGGGGAAAAGAAAAATAAGATTAAATCTGGTAAAATAGTGTATAAAGGGCTTTTTTGTCATTTTTGCCTTTTCAGTTTTGTTTGGGTCCTTTGTTGTGCATTTTCCAGCCTGAATATTATTTATCTACTCTATTAAGTCTCTGTCCAAATTTTTTTTGTAAACTCTTTAAATCTTCTTCTAAGGCATCGGGAAAGGGTAGAACATGTGCTTGATATTATATGTTTTAGACGTGTTCAAAATAACTTCTGTGGGTCTCTTCCCGTCCACTAAACTAGAATTAGAAGTTTTCTTTCTTGCTAAACTGTTCGAGAGAATTTGATATGTTTTAAACAGGATGTTTTTGAAGACAAGTTGTTTGATTTTTAGTATCCCCTTTCCTTTTCCTTCCCAGTTCAGTTTATTTCTTCTATTCATTGCTGTTCAGAAAGGTATTCACGTATAGACTCTCCCTTCTTACACAGCCTAATAACTCGCTGTGACACTCTCCTCCAGTCCCTTGGTCAAATTTATGCTGCGACAGCAAGTGTCTTGCGCCCCACGGTTAGAGGACCTTTTGCAAAATTTGCAATTGGATAAACTCTGCAAAGTTTTAGATGCTTTTGGAAAATGTACTGTTGGTGAAGTAATTTTCCATAAAATCGCAATTTTCGGGGAGAAAAACCTTTGTTATGATAGTTCCCTGTGTTTCTTTCAAGAACCACCAAATGTAACACGTTTCCGGGGGCCCTTTTGGGCTAAGCCACTCCCCCCTTTTAAAAAGCTGTTTACGGGAGCAAAATCTGGGCATTTTTGTCTTCTGAAACCAACTGTCGTAAAGAATACTGTCAACACAGCTGTCGAGATCTTGTTGCTGTAGCAAAGTTTTTTCCCACCCCAGTACGGTTTCTTTAGAGGCTGTGAGATCCTCATTCCCTTTTACTGAGCTTTTTCTCTTCCCTTAAAAAACAGAAATAATATTTAATTTCTTTTTTGTATCATAATGTTTTAAAATTTTTTTGAAAAATTATAAAAAAAAAACCAATTATACCTTAAAAACAACGATAAATCTGATACCAAAACCATCTTTTCCTTAATTCCCAAAAACTATATTTTTTTTTTAATTATATAACTTGCAAACACTTTTAAGGGGTTTTTCAGGAGAAAAGGATGAGATGACAGTAAGAAAAATGAAAAAGAAAAAGGAGGAGGGGGGAGGGGGGGAAACAGAATAACCATAGGAAGAAGTTGAGCTGAATGAGGAAAAAAAAAGGGGGGATGTCCATGGGGGGAAAAGAAAACAGAGATTAGGAAAAAAAGACATCCAGGGAGGAGGGGAAGGCGAGAAATGAGGAAATGAGGGAAAGGTAGGTGAATACAATGAGGGGAAAGGGGGAGGGGAGGGGGAAGAGGAAAAGGAGGAAGGAAAAAGGAGGAGGAAACAAATAAAGGAAATGGAGGGGTAAAAGGATGAAAGGAAAAAAGGGGAAAAGGGGGAAAAAGAAAGGGAAAAAGAAGACAGGAGGAAATACTAACCCGTCTGTTGTATTGTTTTTTGAAAACCTCTCCACATAGATGGCATCTATGGGTAAAACCAATTAAAAAACTAACCCAAAGGGCAGGAAGTAAAATATGCCAACCTCTGCTATCGGATACTAACAATACCAATAAAATAACCATAGCAAAAATAAATACTATATACAATTGTCAAAAAAAAATAAAAAAAAAAAATCCCCCCCCCCCTCGGTGAGGGCATGTAGATAATAATTGATTACTTGGGCAGGACCATCTTACACTTTTACAAAAAAATCAGTAACTCTCTTTTCCCCAGTGGGAGTGAGTTGTTGAAATGAGTGATGATAGAAAATATTTAAACAGAAAATTAATAACAAAAACAATCAATAATAAAAATAATGATGAGATAATAACAATACCCAATAAAACAATAAACCATAAAATAATAAAAATATTTTTAAAATAATAAATAATAATAATAATAATAAACAATAATAGCAACAATATCCAAAACATTTTCATGGCAAAAATACCCAAAAAATTTCCTTTCCTGATTCAACCTTCCCATTCTGATCTCTCACATTCACGGTCCCGCCATGATAAGCTTTATGTTATACTGAAAAGACAAAGTACAAACTAATTTGTTTTCAAATCACATTATAAAAAAGACTATGTTTGAAAATTAATTGATGTCAGGGCCCGAACCCTTAACGTGGGTGCATATTTATATATATATATATATATTTAAATTTATATTATATATATATTTTATATTATATATTATTTTTAATATATATTTATATTTAAAATTATATTTTAAAATTTATATTTTATATTTATATAAAATTTTTATATTTTATATATATTTTATATATATTTATTATATTTAAATATATATTTATATTAAATTTTTTAATATATTTATTATATTAATATATATATTGTGTATATAATATATGTGTAATTTATATGTGTAATAATATATGTGTAATATTGTGTATATATATAATATGTTATATAATTTTTAATGTGAATATATATAATAGTGTAATTATTATATATATATTATTATAAAATTATATATATATATATATATGTATATTATATATGTATATTAATAATGTGTGTATAATATATGTGGTATATTATTAGTAAAATTTATATGTGTTTTATATATATATAATAATAATATTTATTTATACACAAAAACCCTATATGTATATGTGTTTATATTTTATATATAATATATATATATATATACTAAACAAATTTATATGTATTATAATATATAATTAAAATATATTTTACTAAAAATATATGTTATGTATAATATATACAAAACATAATGTATATGTTTTAATAATGTTATTATACAAAAAACATAATGATGTGGATATATATTATATATATATCTATAAAATATATGTATATGTATATATATATAAATAACCGATACATATATATATAGATAAATATCTATTATATAATTTGTATATATATATACATATAACATTCCATACATAGATATTCATATCTATATATACATATATATATATACATATATAATAGTATATATATATGCATATATTATACATATTATATATAAATGTTATTAATATTATTTTAACCAATATAATACATATATATATATATACATATATATTACATATATATATACAATATATATATATATATATTTACATATATATATATACATATATATATACATATAACTATATAACATATATATATACCATAAATATATACATATACATTATTTATACACATATATAACATATATATTTATATATATATGTATATATATTATAGATATATTATTATAGGTGTGTGTGTGTATATAATGTATATATATGTATATATAAGAATGTATATAAATATATATGTATTATATGTGAATATATCTATACATATATATACACAAATATATACATATATATACATATAACTATAATATATATTATACATATATATACATATATGCTTATACATATATACACATATATATACATATATAAAATATATATAGTATACATATATATACAGATATATATACATTAATACATTAATACATATATATACAATAATAACCTATGTGTTGTGGTATATATATGATATACCTATATAGGATATATATGTTATACATTATATGTTATATATGTAATATATATGTGATATATATGTATGCATATATATATAATTACATAGAGTATATATAGATATACATAGTATATACAATATTATGATATACATTATATATATATCGTATATGAGACATATCTATGAGTACATATATTATGTTATACATTATATATATATTATATATATATACATATATATAATTAGATATGTAGATATATACCATTTTATATACAACACACATATATATATACATATATTTACAATAGATAGACATATATAACAAGATAATACATATATATATGTACATATTATATACATTATATACACAGAGATATATTGATAGACAAAATTAGATAGATATATATGATATATAGATATATAGATATATATATATACTATATAAGATATATAAAATACACACACACACACACAGACACACACACACAATTTAGCATAAATATATAATATAATTATATATATATATTATATATCATATATAGATATACACATATTATACCATAATTATACATATATATACAATATATAATACATATTATATACATGATATAATCCTATATACATATACACATACTATACAGATATATATATAATATAATATAGACATAGAGATATAGATAAATGATCTAGATATATATATAAGATAATATACATATATTATTACATATATATATAAATATATTCGATAACATCACATATATATAACATTAGATATACATATTATAGATATACATATATATACATATATATATACATACAACAATATTATAATTAGATATATATACATATATATATATACATACATATAGATAGATATTACAGATATATATATATACATACATATATTAAATAAATATATACATATATATATAACACATTATAAGACATATATATATACCTAATAAATACATATATGACACATATATAAATAACAAAGTTACCCATATAGAGTATACATATAATATCATATATAATATACATATATATATACATATATTATTTGTTATGTATATATATAATATATCATATATAATATTTGTATATATATATATGTAATATATATGATGTATATATATATATGTATATATATATATATATGTAGATATATATGTAGATATATATATATAGATATATATAATATACAAGATCGATAAAATATATATATAACATAGATATATATAACAGCGATATCTAAATATTATATGACATATATATACTAATTACATATACATTATATATAGACATATACATATATGATATTACACTAGACATATATAATAAATACATATATATATATATATATAATATACATCTATATATATATATAGATATATAAATATATAATAACAAATAGAATATACATATATATATTAGATATATATAGATACAAATATATATATAGATATAATAGAGATTACATATATGACTATTATGAGTATATTATATATAACATATATATATACATATATATAGAGAATACATATATAGATAACAGATATATTATATATACATTATCTATATACAAATATATATATTATATAGATTATATATATATATATATATATATATATATAATCTAGATATATGCCACACACACAAATATATAGATAATAATACACACAACTATACTATTATATATATGAAGATATAATATTATTATAATAATAATATACACAAATATATATATATAGATATGTATATATATATAATATATATGATATAATATATATATATATATATATATATATATGATATAGATATATATATATATATATATCTATATATATAGATAGAATATAGATATATAATATATTATATAGATATATTATATATAGATATTATAGAGAAGATATATATAATATAAGATTATAACATATATATATATATCGATATATATATAGTAGATATAATATGTATAATTAATATGTAATATATATATATTTTAGATATATATATTTGTGTATATATATATTGTATATCTAGAGAGAGATATAGATATATAATTTGTGTATTATAATAGTATATATAAGATATATAGAGAGATATATATAGATATATATTTGTGATATATATATATATATATTGTGTGTGTGTATATAATATAATTATAGAATATATATATATTATATAGATATATATAATAATATATATTTGTATATATATGTATGTATATATATATATATGTATATATATATGTATATATATATATATATATATATATATATATATAGTATATATATTATATAATATATACTATCTTTATATAATATAAGATATATATTTTTTTTTATATATATATTATATATATATATAATATATCTAATAAATATATTTGTATATGTATGTATATATATATATAGAATAATATATATAATATAATATATATATGTATATATATATGTATATGTATATATATATCTATTGGTATTATTTTTTATATGTATATATATATATTATATATATATACATATAATATATATACATATATATATATAGATACATATATATATTTATACATATATTAATATATACATCTATATAGATACAAATATATATATATATATTATATATATATACATATACAAAATATTGTATATTATATGATATATATATATGATATATATATGTATATCGATCTGTGTATTACTTAGTGTATTTAATATATGTGTATATATGTATTTATAGATGATATATATATGTATTATATAATGTATATTATATGGTATAGATATATATCTGTATATCTATGTAGATATATATATATGTATATATATAGGTATCTAAATGTGTATGTATATATATATACGTATATATATATGTATATATGTATCTATGTGTCTATATATGTATATATATATGTATATTATGTGTATATTCTATATATATATATATATATATTATATAATATAATATATATATTATATATATATGGGTGTGTGTCTGGTGTGTGTGGTGTGATTTATATATAGAATATAAACTCTATATATCTATATATATATATATATATATATCTATATAATAGTATTGTATATTCATATAATATGTGTTATATATATGTATATATATATGATATATATAGATGTATGATATATGTATAATATATGTATATATATATGTATATATGTATATATATATGGTGTGTGTATATAAAATGTAGAATTACATATATAATTAATATATTGTATATGTATATATATATATCATGTATATACAGGTATAATGCATATATATATATATATTATATATATTATTATAATTATATATAGATCTAATATGGTGTTATATTATATACATAGATGTTAATAATATAAGGAATCATATTATACCATATATATACATATATATACATAATAGTATATACATATATATACATATGATATGTATATAAATATATACATATATATGATATACATTATATTTTTTAAAAATTGTAATTTTTTATACATTATATATATATATACACATTATATATTACACAATATATACCTATATTCATACACATCTATATATATATACGCATATATATAACATATAATACACACACAAATATGTATAATTATATGTATATAATGTATATGTATATAGATGGATAGATATATGTATATATATGTATATGTATATATTATATATGATATATATATGTATATATATATGTATATGTATCTATATATGTATATATATGTATATGATATATATATGTATATATATGTATATGTATTATATATGTATAATATTGTATATATATAGATATGTTAGATATATATGTATATATTATATATATATAAATATATATACATAATATACACCACACACACATAATATATATATAAATATATATAATATATATATAATATATATGTATCTATATGTGTACTATATATATATGTAATGTATATAATATGATATAGATATGTATATATATGTATATGTTAGATATATGTATATCCTAACATGTATATATAGGTGATAGTGTATATAGATATATATGTAGAGGGATATATATATAGATCTGTATGATAGAGAGGGAGAGGATAGATGGATAATATGGGATGAT
>NC_051394.1:18978706-18981206 GCF_015228065.2 Penaeus monodon
TGGTTTGGTATCAGATTTATCGTTGTATGTTATAGAGTGATAATTGGTGTTTTTTTTATGAATTTCAGAATCAAAATTTGTAATACATTATGATACAAATGAAGGAAATTAATATTATTGTCTGTCTTTTAAGGAATGAGAAGAAGCTTCAGTGAAGAAGGAAATGAGGATCTCTACAGCCAGTCTGAAGGAAACCGTACTGATGGTGGTGATAAACTTTGCTACAGCAACGAAGATCTCGACAGCTGTGTTGACAGTATCTCTGTTGACGACAGTTGGTTTCAGACAGACAAAAATGCGCCAGATTCTGCTCCAGTAATCAGCTTTGTAGATAGGTGGGAGATGTGGCTTAGCCAAAGTGCCAACAGCAAGGAAAACTGTGTTACATTTGAGTGGTTCTTGAATGATAACACAGGCAACTATCATAACACAATGGTTTACTCCCTGAAACATTGCGATTCATGTGAAACTTACTTCACCAAGCAGTACAATTTCCAACAGCATCTAAAACTTTGCAGAGTTTATCCAATGTGCAAATTTTGCAAAAGGTCCTTCAGTAACCGTGGGGAGCTGCAGAGACACATTGCTGTCAGCCAGCATAAAGTTGTGACCAAGGAGGACTGGAGGAGAGTGTCACAGGCAGAGTATATTAGGCTGTGTAGAGAAGGCAGAGTCTATACAAGTGAATACCTTTCTGTTAAGCAGCACCTGAATAGAAGAGAAAATAAACTGAACTGGCAAGGAAAAGGGAAGGCGATACTAAAAAGTCAAAACAACTTGTCTTCAAAACATCCTGTTGATGCAGTATCAAAGTTCTGCTCAGGAACAGTTGAGTCAAGAAAGAAAGCTTCTAATTCTAGTTCAGTGGACTGGGAAAGAGCACCTACAGAAGGATTATTTTGTAACACGTCTAAAACATATAATACTCAAGCACATGTTCTACCATTTCCAGATGCCTTAGAAGAAGAGTTTAAAAAGAGTTCACAAGAAAAATTTGTGACAGATGACTTAAGTAGAGTAGATACAAATAATATTCAGGCTGATGAATGCAACAACAATGGACCTAACAAAACTGAAAAGGCAAACATGACAACAAAAAGCCTTCATACACTATTTTACTGTCAGATGTGTAATACTTATTTCATATATCTAAAAACTTTTAAAAGACATAGAGGAAAATGTAGTGGGAAAAATATTTGCAAGGTTTGTTTCCAGAATTTCAAGAATTTCAGACTTCTCCTTAATCATATAAGAAAAGAAAAACATGCTGTGCAGCAAGATACTACCCATATAAGTGCAAGTCATAAAACCTTTCAAAAACTCCTCAAGGCCAAGAGAATTGCTGCATGTGATGTTTTAGAATACCAAGAAAAAGCGAAGGAAAATCTAACAAAACAGATGTCTGGAAAGAAGGAAGTGGAAGGCACACTTTCCACAACACCAGTAACTGAAGCATGTGTAGGACAAACTTCTGTAGCAGGAAAAATGCCTAAGGAGATGATAGCCAGTGGCAAATATGATGGAACAATCATACATGAGAAAGAGAACTCATCCAAGGAGAAAAGTGAGATGGTTGGAAAGGAGTGTACATCAAAGGATAGCAGTGTCAGTTTGCCAGGAGAGGAACAGATAATCAAAACCATAAAAGTGATAGGAAAAGAGACTTGCACTGCATTGGAAGACAACCAAAAACTAGTGGATGGAGCCAGCAACAGCAAAGGGGAATTTCCTGTGACTCGGTATGAAACAGTGAATGATCATGTCAAACAAACCCCAGTGTCTCCAAGTGACAGTGGATGTCAGATGGATGATATCTGCCACGACATTGATAGCCCTTTTATTGGCCTGGATATCAAAGAGGAGCTACTGGAAGAAAGTGTGAATACTTCATACTTCCAAGCTGTTGATGGGAGAGAGATGGTAGAAGCAGTAAATGATATTACTATAAAAGGAGAGAGAGAAACATGTAGCACACTAACAGGTGAAAAATTAAAACGAAAAGAGAGTTACAAGCCCCTACCTAAATCTGTAAAAATAGCAAGGCTGGAACACAAAACTTCCTCCCTCTCAAAGTATCTAGAAGTCCAGAAACACCCCGAGAGACAGGTCCATTGTATAAAGCTAAGACGAAGGACAGAATATTGCCCTGGTTGTATGGAATCAGTTGATGTTAGATCAGCCATTCTGAATACAGAAACCTTTGAAGTGTCAATGTGGTGTAAGACTTGTGCTTGGAGTATACTCTTTACTGACTTCTTTCATCCGCAGTGACTTCAACAATATATAAACTTATCTTAATAAAGTATTTATTTTGTATCAATTATAACTGTTTTTGGGTTTACAATACATTATTCTGAAAAATGATTATTATTTTTATACTGTAGTCCTTTCTGACTTTGTCTTTATCCTCCATTACAGTAGGTCATTATCAGCATTATTGTTGATCATCCTCATCCTCTTTTGCCATGGTTTAAAGTTCATGCCAAAGGTTTTAAACTTT
>NC_051394.1:18988706-18998706 GCF_015228065.2 Penaeus monodon
GGGCACACAAATAAGAAAGTAAACCACTGAAGTATCTCATTGACAGAAATTCTGTTTTCCTAATATTGTTTATATCTTCATGTAAGTAGAGGGAATCTCGAAATGCCTGTCTTTCCAAATGACAAACACAAAGACATTCCCTGAAATACACCTGCATGACTAACACATTGAAACTAGTGTTATTCGGGTAATATTATTATATCGTCTTTGTATCATTACTAGCATTTTCATTATTAATGCTGTTATAGTCATCAATCTTTTTGTCGTTCTAACATCATTAGCATTGTCCTTTCAACCTGCATCTCACCCTATTCAGTTACTTTACCTTGAGGCAGAAGGGCCACATCCACGGCCGGTGAGAGTTGTAACGGTCTTCGCCTTCCGGTTTCAGGCGAGCATTGATGAAGGTCATGACTCTGTGGGTCTCGATCATTCTCGAAAAGAAGCCGCTCTCCAGGTGGGAAAAGCTTTCGTTTTTGACTGCGGACAGGTTAAAATCAGGAAAAGATTAACATCCTTCGGAGGGAGAACTTGAAAACAGGGTCTTGGCGGCACTTAGAAAACAACTATATTAACCATAATACAAGAAGATTAGGGCAGTCTGGGTGTAACACTTACGGTACGGGTTCATATTAAGTTCTACCATCCAATTGGTATGATCGTCCATAACGTTTTTGGAACACGTTATCTCCTGTTGGTTGTAGCCCCTGTTGAAACACCGTGAGTTTCTTTTAATTTCCTGTTAGTAATAGCTATGGCATTTAAAAGGCATTCGTATATTACTTGGAAATGTAGCATACCATCATAGAAGGCTCGAATTTATTTTTTTGTGAAAAAAGGGTGCTCTCAAAATTGTCTTATTTATATCTGAGTTACATTGACATTTTTAATACCATCGTAAAGGTAATAATGATAACACCATTATTATTACTACTACTAGTACTACTACTACGACTACTACTACTACTACTACTACTACTACTACTAATGATGATGATAATAATAATAATAATAATAAATAATAATAATAATAACAAAAACAATAAACGTTTAAGTCTTTCTTAATCTTCGATCAACATCAAAATCCACACGTTATCTAAACGCACACCCATTACCTATAAATAATAATGATAATGACACTGCTATTGCTACTAATGATAATGATAGTAATAATAATAACAACAATAATACTATTTACATAATAATAATAGTAATTATAATAATAATGACAATAATAACAAAAATAATGATAACAATACTAATACTACAAATACTACAACTAGTACTACTACTATTGCTACTACTAATAATAATGATCATGATACTACTACTTCTAATTACTATTATTATTATCATCATTATTATAACAATAATATTAATAACAACAGCAATACTACTACAACTAATAAAAATAATTATTATTATCATTATAACGATAATAGTAAGAAAAACAACACTAACAACAACAACTAATAATAATAATAATGATAATGATTATAATAATAATAATAATGATAAAAAAAAAAAAAATAATAATAATAATAAATAACAACAACAACAATAACAATAACACAACAACAGCATTATTCATATAATAACAATAGTAATGACGATAATAATAATAATAATAATAATAATAATAATAATAATAATAATAATAATAATAATAATAATAATAATAATAATGATAATAATAAAAAAAATAATAATAATGATACTTCTACTAGTACTACTACTACTAATAATAATAATAATAATAATTATTATTATTATTATTATAGTAAATAATAATATCATAAAAACAATAATAAGAAATAATAATAACGGTAATAATAAAAAAATGGTAATAGTACTCCTGATGATAGTAATAATAATTATTATTATTATCATTATTGTTATCATTATCATTATCATAGTAGTAGTAGTAGTAATAAGAGTGATAATAATAACAATAATATTCATCCTCATCATCGTAACCATCATAATGAAACGAATGCTTCTCGACACCCTCACTACTTACCACTTGAAAGGGAGCTTCTCGCGACTCCACGTGAGAGCACAGGTCAGTGGGATGCAGATGAACTTGACGCGTGAATCGAGCACCTTCACGGCCTCGCCTGGCTGGCCCCCGACGATGTGTACTGACCAGAGCTGCCACATGGTCACCTAGATGTATAGGGAACGACTTAGTGTACATCTCTGATTATTTCAGTTAAAGGAAGCGTTGTTTTATTGTTGGCAGTAACATGTTCATTGCTGGTTAGTTATTGTTATTGGTTTTAGTATTGCATTTCCGAAATGGGGATGTTGATGAGAGAGATATACTAACTACTATACTATTGAAATAATAGTGATACACTATTTAGTATCAGTGATTAATATTAATGATACATATATATACATTTTTTCATGTAATATCATTATTGATATTTTATGCGACCATATGTTTTTGTTAACTTACTACACTACAGAATTGTTATAACTATCATAGACTTATGTTGAATGTTTATGTCGTCAAAGTTGTATCTTCAGTATGTATAATTCGAATATGATCATGTTAAAAGAACTAGGAAATAAGACAATTTGTTATGTATTTACTAATCAAAATTAGGAATATGCATTATCATTTTTTAACAAAGTGATATGTGAAAACGAGTAAGCCATGGAAGATCGACGTAAAAGCTATGAGTATGAATTGACATGAGAGACTAGACAGAGGTCAGTTAGATACGAAAGATCATGTGAGAGAGAGAAGGAAGAGAGAGCAAATTTGTTATTAGAGTAGACAGGGAAAAGTTAGAAATATGCATGTTAAAAGAAAGAAGATAGAATGTGAAATAGAGAGGAGAGAGAGAGAGGAGAGAGAGAGAGAGAGAAGGAGAGAGAGAGAGAGAGAGAGAGAGAGAAGAGAGGAGAGAGAGAGAGGAGAGAGAGGAGAGAGAGAGAGGAGAGAGAGGGAGAGAGAGGAGAGAGAGGGGAAAGAAGAGAGAGAGAGAGAAACTTTTGCATATAATCATTATATCCCTAATCACCAGAATACGAAATGACCGACTCACGTAAGCTTTAGCATAAGCAAGATTGTGCTTCTTGGTCACGAGAGACATGTTCCTATCACAGGAGACCAAGGAACGCGTGGTCATGTGGTAGAGCCGCACCCAGTCGCCGTTCATCACATACTCGGGTAAACCATCATAGAAACTGTTTTCCAGATCAGGGTCCTCTTCGGGGAACAGAACCTTGCTGGTTGAGGAGACGGATGAGAAAAGGCGTGAAAGTGGCAAGGGAAGAAATGAGGAAAGGGCATGTAAGTGGTGAGGGGTGGATGGGGAAAGGGCGTGAAAGTGGTTGACATTCCTGAGCACGGTTAATGTTTAAAGGAATAAGAGGTTTAGACAAAATTGACTAAAAACGGCATCTAAGAAGGACATATTTAACATTCAAAGACTTCTGAGACGCTCAAAACTGACAGAACATGGCAATACAGGACATATAAATTCTGTATTTAATGAAGGGGACTCTCAAACAATACTCACAAGTAATTATTCACATCTTTGGCACCGAAGCCAGTAAGTTGTTGCTTATTCTTCCCCACTTTGTCTTGTGGGTACGTAGCGTTGTGGCTGTGTAAGTAGATGCCGGCCAAGTTGGCGTTCCGGAGGGTGATGACGTTGCCGTAAGCCAACTCTGATACGAGGAAAAAGACACGTTTGAATACAAGAATGCCCTTTTACCTGTACATACAAACATACAAACAGCACAAACACACACACACACACACACACACACACACACACACACACACACACACACACACACACACACACACACACACACACACACACACACACACATATATATATATTACGTATATAATACAACAGCAATCATTATCAGTATCATTACGTTTGGGTTGTGTTAAGTTGTTCAGAAGGTTCGTCTTCAGCCTCATCTGGAAGCCTGGGCTGAAAGTCCCCTCGTCCGCCGCGTGAAGAGTTTTTCTGAAAACAATGATGAGGTTCAAATCTTATCATATAGTGGTTTGTTATTCTTAATTCATGAAGTACGCAAAAAGGTATAATCTTGTTTTGTAAAGGACATTACAAAGCTATAATCAACTGTAAAAACGAGGTTATTTTCACTCACGCTTTAAAGAGCAGCTGATCATGGATAAAGAAAACGCTGACGTAGATTGCAGCAGGTAACAATATCAACGTCAAAACCCGAGCCATGAAATGTACTGCTACGCTTAGCTGTAACATTAAAGAAAAAAATAAAAAGCAAGTTTACATGAAACACTTTCTTTTATATCTTGAGGTATTTCCTTGTCAAATAAACAATAAAATACAACAATCCATACCAAAGGCCTATCGAGCTCTCCCAGTTTCTGCCAGAGGTCGAGGGCAGCATATAGGCCTACAACTAGAACGACAAAGAGGCCTACAAACTTGACACTCATTACGCAACCCAGCATCGCGCCTGTGTAAAGGTAGGCGAACCACCACTGCTTCGAAAAGGACCTGGAAAAGCAAGGGCGGCGAAGGTTAGGATCGAGCATATAGCATATTGAGATGGAAACCATAGGTGTAGGTTACAGTGTGTATGTTTCTTTTTTTTTCTATTTATTACAGATCTCTCTCTCTCTCTCTCTCTCTCTCTCTCTCTCTCCCTCCCTCCCTCTCTCTCTCTCTCTCTCTCTCTCTCTCTCTCTCTCCCTCTCCCTCTCCCTCTCCCTCTCCCTCTCCTCTCCCTCTCTCCTCTCTCCCTCTCTCTCTCTCTCTCTCTGCCTTCCTTCTTTCACTCATTTCCTCTACCTTCTCATCGCACCCGCGCCCCGTCCAAAAATCTTACCTATCAGCTGCTTCGTGCATGAAGGTGAAGCCATGAAAAGAAGCCATGATGAAGAACAGCAGAAGCGGGTCCAGCAGAATGAACTTACTGAGCGTAATCGTGCCAACCTCTGTGAAAAATAAAGAATGGATAAATAAATGAATAAATGAATAGATAAGAATGTAGCAACGGGTCAAAGAATAGATGATTAAATGATAAGTTGATCCTACATCCAGGTGGACGTAGGAAACATGTTCGTGGAGGAACATATTACTAAGCCGCGGGATGATGCGGTAGGGTGGCCAGTTCCTTTCCGCCCCGACTTCGACCCAAGCATGTTGACGTCAGTATAATTTCTGACAGTTGATACGACAAAGAGGGGGCGTCCGGTTGCAAACCCAGTGCCCTGCGATTGCAAAGTCAGCGCTCTACCACTAAGCTATGCCACCTCCATATAATATACGTAGATAAGCAGATAAATATACCAATGTATAAACAGATAAGGGCCGCGGTGGCCGAGTGATTAGAGCGTCGGACTCCAGACTGTCACGACAGCAATCTGAGTTCGAGGGTTCGAGTCACCGGCAGGCGCGTTGTTTCCCTTGGGCAAGGAACTTCACCTCGATTGCCTACCTAGCCACTGGGTGGGTAAGCCAGCCCAAGTCAGTGCCGGGTAAATAGAGATGGTGACTCGATAAAAACACCGGGCGGAAGGCAATGGCAAACCACCGCTCTAAATTGCCAAGAAAAATCATGGAAGCCCATGATCGTCAAGGCCGCGGTGGCCGAATGGTTAGAGCGTCGAACTGTCACGACGGCAATCTGAGTTCAAGGGTTCGTGTCACCGACCGCCGCGTTGTTCCCTTGGGCAAGGAACCTTCACCTCGAATGCCTACCTAGCCACTGGGTGGCCAAGCCAGCCCAAGTCAGTGCTGGTCCCAAGCCCGGCTAAAATAGAGAGAATGATTACCTAAAAAAAAAAAAGGTAACACCGGCACTCTCCGTGGAAAGGAACTGGGGACCCTACCACGTACTCACTCCAAGAGCATCACAACATGAAAACTACAATTAGGTATCATACTGTGACCACGGCGGCTCAGACATGAACCTACCGTTCAAAGAAGAAGAATAAACAGATAAGTCAGTTGGTAGAGGCTTGAATGAAGTGATACACATATACATATGTAAATTAACTAGTAAAACAGAAAACAATTAGTTAAGGGAGAAATAAAAATGAACATACAAGCAAGCATCAATAAACAAGGAAGCAGAAATAAATGAATAGATGGATGAACGTAAAGTCATAATAACTGATAAATCAATATCCTCAGTAAAAAATATACAGACATATATTTCAATGAATTGATAAATTAATTATTAATTAAATAAGCAGGGAAATAATTAAGTCATCTGAAATAATGTGAATGAATAAATAAGGAGAATGATAAGCAAATAAGTGATTAGTAAATAAAATGAAAAAACACCGAGCATCACAGTATTACATCTATTTGTAACATACTGTACTTTTATAGACAAATGTTGTTACTGCATAACTTCCCTTTGCAACAAATAAATAAACAGATAATGAATCGTAAAAAAATAAAAAAGTATACGACCGTGCCTACCGAAGGTGATGAGGCCGGCAGCGAAGGTCGACGCCGGAAGGGACTTGGTGAGCGTCCAAACGATGTGGAATCCCAGAGGCACCAACGCAGCGCCCATCAACGCACATCCCTGACGAAAGGTCACATAAAAAAATGGTAATATACTGTAACGTCTGCACGCTGTAACGCGACCACGATAGGAGCGTAATAAACATCGTGACGTTTCGAACCCACATAGGAATCCTCATCCGACGTAGCGAAAACCGACACGAGTAACTGAAGTAAATTTAGCATATAGAGAGAAGTAGGATCCAGAACTGAATCAGGTTGCAGGTCAAGATGTGAAGAAGGGATGAAAGATATATATGAAGGTCAGTAAATAAGTCTTGTGTAATTATAAAATTGTGTAGATATATGCCATTGTGGCGGTGCACATTTTTCTCTAAAAATGAGAAAAGGAAAAATAGATTGCCCTATGAATAATGAATAAAAGGGAATTGATATATATGTGATAGCTGAAAAATAAGTAAATAGATAAAGTTAATGCATATGAGTAAAAGGCTGTTTTGAACTTAAATATGACATAAGTAAAGGCAGTGTCAGCTGATTTACATATTTCCAAAAATCAACTAGATAAGGTTAATTTAAAACATAATATACTGAACTTCTCGTTTTCTTTTTCTTTTTTATGTCTTATCTCACTCACACTCTCTCTTTTAATACATAACTTGCTCTCTTCATGTACGTCTTTTCATATATATATTTGTTTGATTTCGCTTTCCTAAGTTTCCACTGTACTTATTTCCATTTTATTTTCAAAACGGAGGAAAGTTAGGCAAGTTTACCATGAACGCTTTCCGTTTTCTATCATTAATAAACTAAAGCATGAAAGGCATTGAGAGAGAGAGAGAGAGAGAGAGAGAGAGAGAGAGAGAGAGAGAGAGAGAGAGAGAGAGAGAGAGAGAGAGAGAGAGAGAGAGAGAGAGAGAGAGAGAGAAGAGAGAGAAAGAGAGAAAGAGAGAAAGAGAGAAGAGAGAAGAGAGAGAGAGAGAGAAGAGAGGCAGAGAGAGAAACAAAGTGAAAGACAGAGACAGAGACAAATCATACCACAAACAATGACATAAAACCGCCTCTGCACAGAACCCCGAACTCACCACCCGCATGGCCATGATTCCATCATAGCCGTCATAGGGCTTGTCAGGAGACTCGAAGGAGTGCGTGCCGTTGTAGCCCCCCAGGTAGCCGAACAGCGTCAGGAGCAGCTGCAGGAGAAAAGGGGGGGGGGGGGGTGAGTAGATTTCAGCTGACGGATGCTGCTCGAATCTTACGGGTAAGTTGCAAATTACACTTATAGGAAGGGGTAAACGCAGAGGTGATTTCATTGTTTTTTTTTTTCTCGTATTAATTAGATTTCATAATGTGTACATATTTTTTTTATTGTGCATCTGTCTGTTTGGCTGTCTGTTTCTCTCCCTTCTAAACACACACACACACACACACACACACACACACACACACACACACACACACACACACACACCACACACACACACACACACACACCTGCATTGTACCTGTCTATCTGTGTATCAATCGTCTATGTATGTATGTATGTATGTATGTATGTATGTATGTATGTATGTATGTATGTATGTATGTATGTATGCATGTATGTATGATGTGTGTGTGTGTATATATATATATATATATATATATATATATATATATATATATATATATATATATATGTGTGTGTGTGTGTGTGTGTGTGTGTGTGTGTGTGTGTGCATTCATGTAGGCCTATGTATGTATGAATACATGTATGTACGTATGTATGTATGCATGTATGAGTGTATGTATGCATGTGTATGTATGTATGCATGTATATAAATTTGTATGTATGTAGGCCTATTTATATATGTATGTTATGTATGTATGTATGTAGGCCTATTTATATGTTTGTATGTATGTGTGCATGTATACATGTAATTAAGCAAATAAGCATGTATGTATGTATGTATGTATGTATGTATATATATATATATATATATATATATATATATATATATATATTATATGTATGTATGTAAGTCTGTATGTGAATGTATGTACGTACGGATGCAAGTATGCATGCATGTGTGTATGCTTGTATGTATGCATCTGTTTACACACACACGACCATAAACACTGCGTAAGAGGGTGGTTCTACCTTGCCTCCCACGGGATGGACATCGAAGAAGAAGGTTCTGTTGATATACCAGCTGACCATCTTGCCGAAGTGCGCCTCGTCCCACCTGGAGGTCGTCATGAGAACAATGATTATTTCATTTCCATCTTATTGCCCTTTTTCTTTCTCTCTCCGAAATGACAACTAAATAACAGAAAAATACCCGAAAGCTAAAACACAAGTGGCCTCGTCCCACAGGAGAAGAATAGTGATCCAATTTCCTCTGTATTTTCCTTTTTCTTTCTCTCTCTCACTTCCGAAATGACAAGTAAATATCATGATGTAAACGAAAACTTAAGTGACAAGTACAAGGAAATACTCACACGACTTTGTAAGGCATTGTGATGAAGTGCAGCCTCGACCCCACGGCGGCCGCCACGAATACCCAGAACACAGTCCACCACATTCGACTGCTTCCTCCGGCCCTGGGGTTGGCGAGGGGCAGACAGAAGCATAGATCAGCAGCGGTTTACAACACACACACACACACACACACACACCCGCACACAAAAACACACACACACACACACACACACACACACACACCGATGAACCAACTACAATGTCCCTCAATCCCGTCGAATCACACGCTAATATCACAGGGGAAATGCACTACATTACACCCACCCACCCACCTACACCCGTACCCACATACACCCACACCTACCCAACCTCCCAAAAGTCTCTCAACCCAAGCAAATCCCAGCCAGACACAATCAAGCGGTTGAATTCGCCGTTATTGATTCAAGCACGGCTGACGAATAGAAGGCGCGATCAGTGATGCCAAAACCACGAGGGAATTTTCAAGGATCAGGTACTGTTGTTTAGGGTCCTGTTAGACCGCCGTGTTTATGGCAGTACTGGCAGGACGTGTTGTGTGGGGCCTGTGCGGAATGGCTTCATTTTTTCTATTATTATTATTATCATCACAGTTACTATTATCATGTCATCGTCATCCTCCTCATTATTATTGTTTTTATTGTTATTTTTATTATTATTATTATCATTATTTTATTATCATTATTAGTATGACTATTATCATCATAAATTTTACCATCATCATTTTACTATTATCATTATTATTATTGTTATCACCATCATCTTTGTCTTCATCGCCATTCATTATCATTATCATCATCATTATTGTAATTATCATTATTACTATTATCCTTAACGTTGTTGTAAATATTCTTTTTCTTATTATTATTATTATCATTAATAATAATAATAATGATAATAATAATAATAATAATAATATCATTATTATTATTATTATTATTATTATCATCATCATTATAGTTATTGCTGTTATTATCTTTATTACTATCATTATCGTTATCAT
>NC_051394.1:19008706-19013706 GCF_015228065.2 Penaeus monodon
TTCGGGTCACTGCGGCCTCAACGCTCCGTTACACAAATTATGTATTTTCCCTTTCTCAGTTGACGCCTTCTTGTTGCTTCTATAAGTATTTAGATATATTTTCAAGTATATAGGTAAAATGATCTAATGCAAATATTTAATAACTAAGTAAATGAACATACACCAATATATGTTTAAGAAACCTGGTGCACTTTATTATATGTACAAGTTCTTCCTGTGATGCAGAAAAAGCTGTTTTTCTTCAGTAAATCTATTAATAAAAGAGAGAGAAAAAAACAAACATTAAAAACCCTTATCTCCCTGTGTCGTCGCTGGAACTATGGGCATGTCTTTAGATTTTTGTGCGTTCAAAATCTACTTTATCGACAGTATAGGTATTTTCGCCACACAATATTCAAATATTGTATGGATATGTGAAAATACCAGTTCGAGTCTTCGAGTAAGTACATACTTTCCAACTCACTGCAAAGGGATTTAGTTCAGTATTCACTTTCGTTCTTCAAATATCACACACAAACACATCTCCAGTTCATTATCTTTTACAGTAGTATGTCTGCTTGCAGTTTAATTTTATCGTTCAGAAGTATTCTATTTTATTAATGAACATCCATAGGGGAATGATGCACAAAAAAAATCAACACGCAACATGAACTTCATTTTCTTAACCAAAAGGAAGGTTATGTTTTCGTCTATGTGAATTTGTTTTGTGGCTGGATTTTTGTTTATTGGTTGATCGATTTGTTCCTTGTTTACAAGTGTGCTAGGATGATTGTGGATACTATTATTGATGGATTGTGATAAACCTTGTCAGTGGATTGGCCAAGCATCCTCATAAGGGATTTATTGCCAGCGCACAAGAGAAAGAAGGTCTGCTAGGAAATTAATGTTCTCTTTTTAAAAATTCACAAGCGTCTTGTGTGTTAGGACTGGATTCTTGGGCGGTGCCAGACCGATCAAGATATCAGTCTGGCTTGGGGGAGTGTAGTGTACTCTTCCAGACTGTCCTAGACTCCTACGGGCAGTGGGAAACCACATGGCAAATCGACTTTCGGCCAGACAAATGCAAAGCTTTAAATTTCACGTATAAATTTCCTTAATCCACTCACAATGAATAGCCAACACACCATCACACAAATACCTAGGAGATACACTACGCACCAACATAAAGTTCAACACACACAGGAAAGATTAACACCGACGGAACCAGGTTCATTACTGACAATTACATTAAAATTCCCGGCATCACAACACGTAATCAAACAATCAAATATGGACATCCCTGAGATTCAGAATGAGCTTGAGATAAAAACTTCTGAATAAGATAATTCATCAACAATGTATGCAAATAAGGTGTGGAACTATTAAACTCCATGTTCATAAACACGAAATTTATTAACGTGAGTGTTAGTCTGTTCTTAATATGAAAAGCAAAAATCGAGCCAATAATTTTCACCTTGGGACGGAAGTCGCATTTTCTCTCCCTATTTTCTTTGAAATGGCCGTTATTAGTTTGTTTATTATCATTATCAGTCATTATTATAGTTGCTGTTATAATCATTTCCAATATTAACATATTTTTCCCTTTGTATCTTTCTCATCATATGAACCATATCAGAGCATCATTTTATCGAAATAATAACACTACAAAATACAGCAAGGGACCCTGCCTGCCGGTATTTCACCATAATATTTACACAAGTTTCCCATTCTTGCTCTCGCGTTTTCTGTAGCAGGGCCACACTTGCATTGGCTGCACTGACTCCTGTAATGACTAAACAGTTCTTAGTTGTTAACGTTAGATACATTTTAAGCTCAAAACAGCTATCGCAAAATTCTTTTCATCATCCGTTCAACACGGTGGGACTTATCACTGCGTTCCACTTGTGTGCATATGTATGTATGTACGTATGTATGTATGTATGTATGTATGTATGTATGTATGTATGTATGTATGTATGTATACACACACACACACACACACCACACACACACACATATATATATATATACATATATATATATATATATATATATATATATATATATATACAAATATGTATATATATATGAATATATATATATACATATATATGTATATATATATATATATATATATATATATATATATATATATATATTGTGTGTGTGTGTGTGTGTGTGTGTGTGTGTGTGTGTGTGTGTATGTATGTATGTATATATATATGTACACACACACACATACACACACACACACACACAGATAATATATATATATATATATATATATATATATATATATATATATATATATATATATATATATATATATATATTAGTGGAAGGTGTAATTGATTACTTGCAATTGATTACATCTATTACAGCCTGAGTTTTTTCAGTAATCGATTATAAATTCCAGTAATCGATTACCAAATACTTACTTCCTGGGCCAGGCTTGAACTTAGGACCGCCTCAATATATTTCAATCTAACACAACTCACCTGTTTTACTCTTCAAGGCGGTTTATGTTATTTCTTGCACGAATGCTTGGTTATGACGTAATTGATCTTTCCTGTTTATAATTTTTTCAGGCGTATATTTACTCGGCTTGCTCCTTCACGCCCGTTACTCTATGCATCTACCGTGATCACGCCATCAGGTATACTTCAAGCACCCCACTCGCTTTCGATCTCCCGCAGGATTGCGCCCACTATATAGTCCCTGCATACCCTCTGTGCTTGTCTGTCCAGGAGGTGAAGATGGTGTACACTTTCCGTGAAGCTACTCGCCCAGCACAAAGAAATCGCGGGAAAATGGAAAGAAAACGTGGATGCTTGAATCCTTTTAATATAAGTATCTTATCAAAAGCTGCAAAGATAAGTGCTTCTCTTTGTTTTGAGGTATTTTTAAGTTAGTGTTTTATTTCATTTATTTGCTTTTGTTCCTTTGTGTGTGTGTATGTTTTTCGTTTTGTGTCTGTTTAACTGATTTCAAGATCTGCTTTTCCGTTTTTAGTATTCTCTCGTGTATTGTTTTAATAGATATTTTAAACATTTGATTTAGTCACGTTTTCCATACCTCCTAAGATACTGTGATGAGAGGCATCATTTAAAAAAAAGGACTTGTAAATGGTGCAGTAAGCTCATTCAGAGATTAATAGGCGCTATACAATATAACACTAAATCATACACCATCAGCGTTAATGAAATAACGCCCTCACACGCATCTCTCCGGCGTAAGACTTGGTAAGACTAATAGCTGACTCCTTGGTGACTAAGCACTTGTAGATCCATCTATGTGTAAAGACAATAGATAAACTTTTATTACAATGGGCATGGCATAGGGTTAAAGGTGCAGTGAGCTCAATCAGAGATTAATGGGCGCTAAACAATAAAACACTAAACCATACACCATCTGCGTTTAGGGCATAAAGCCCTCACGCGTCTCTCCGGCTAAATACGTGCCTTTTACACTCTCGCACAACACATACAATCGTACACACATACACACACCCGCTATCCCTCCTCTCTTCCTCCCACTTCATCATTCTTCCCCTCGTGCACTCAAACTTTCCCATACGGTAATTAAATGGATGGTGGCAGAGAGCTATATAAACTTTGCGAGATGTAATCGTATGCAGTTTGCTACAATCGCACATGTGTTTAGGTGGTGGTGGGTCTATGTAATTCAATATATATACTTATATAGACATTGGTGAAGAAGGAGTGAGGAGGGAAGGGGCGACGGTAACCGTTCACACACACACACACACACACACACACACACACACACACACACACACACACACACACACACACACATACAACACACAGAAAATGGTATAGCCTCTTCAAGATGAATCAACTGGCATCATGATTATGGATACTATTATTGATGGATTGTGATAAGCGTTTCGGGTGGGTTGGCCAGGCATCGTCACAAGGGATTTATTGCCAGTGCGGTCCGCAACAGAAAGCAGGTCTGCTAGGAAATTAATTTTCTCTTAAAAAAAAAATCAGAAGCGTCATGTGTGTTGGAATTGGATTCTTAAGCGGTGCCAGAGGTTTAATTTGTTGGTTCGTATTCTTCTTCTTTTCTAGAGTATGATTTCGGTACGCATGCCCCACACACGGTTAAGGATAAGTTAGGTATTGTTTATTGCCTTGAAAGCCTTAAATGGGTTGATCAGGGTAAATCATATTATTTTTAAAGAATGGTACTGAACACATCTAATTAGATGAATCAAGTTACATACATACACATATATATGTGTGCGCGCTCTGTCTCTCTCTCACACACACACGCATATGTAAGTATGCGTGTGCTGTGTATGTGCGTGTACGTGTGTCTGCGTACTATACTGTAGATATTCTCGCGTCCGTTGATATCGTTATCCATTTCGGATAACGATATCAACGATGCCAAGGGGATCTTCCTTTTATAAATGTTCTGGTCCATTGTTCCTAATACACGTTGTTATTTATCACAGTCGCAGGTCTGGAGGTATCGTGACAGTAGAGTCCTATGCGCTCTACGGTATCCTCTTCAAGCACACAGCTATCATCTTTGCATCGTGCGGTGAGCAAGGCCTCATTTTTCTCCCATGGGACAAACTCGGTCTCACACCCGCCGATCTTCAGTGTCGTGTTTGCATTAATAGTAAGACTCTCGATCTGTACGTCACCTGCAATGAAACTCGTTGTTTATAAGTTCAAGCATTAAACATTACGGCATTGTGCTCTGTCAGTAATAATGTTGTGAGCCCAAACACATGTCAAGTATCATCTGGAACGCAGAGAAGAGAAGACATCAGAGGTCACTTACGCCTGACAATGGACGAGGCACTCGCGATGGCCAGTCCCGCGGCCAGGAAAGCCAGAAATACGCATCCTTTGGCCATTTCAGCAAACTTGCACTCTCGCTTCACGCTCCCCGAAGTGGGTTAGCAGGTAGTAGGAGATGAATGAATGCCACGGACGGTTTCGGAGATGCTTTATACAGCGAATACATCCTGCTTCCGACCG
>NC_051394.1:19017494-19024994 GCF_015228065.2 Penaeus monodon
CCATAGATGTAATCGATAAAGAACTACAAACACACACACACACACACACACATACACACTATATATAATATATATAATATATATATAATATATATATATATATATATATATATTATATAATCACACTCACACAAGTGTAACGCAGTGATAAGTCGCACCGTGTTGAACGGATGATGCAAAGAATTTTCGATAGTTGTTTTGGAATTTTATCACTATAGGAGTGAGTGCAGCCAGTGCAAGTGTGGCCCTGCAACTCTAGTGCTATAGAAAACGTGTTAGTTAGAATGGGAAACTTGTGTAAATATTATGGTGAACTGCCAGCAGGCAGTGTCCCTTATTATATTTTGTAGTCTGTTATCATTTAGATATAATGATGCTATGATATGGTTCATATAATGAGAAAGATATAAGGGAAAGAATATGATGATAAGTATAATGTTGATGATAACAGTAACTATAATACTAATTGATAATTATAATATACAAACTAATAACGGTCATTTCAAAGAAAAGTGTTATTTTTTCTAGTTTATTAATATTTGTTTACGTGCGTGGGTCCTACACTGCTGCCTAGTACTCCAGTATTGACGGACAAGCGTGTTGTCAGGGGCGTCACTTCATGTTATGAGTTGGGGGGGTGGCGGGTAAATTTGCCCTGAAAAAATAATTTTTGCCCTGCAAATCACGAAAAAGAAAATGCACACTAGCTCTTTATAAGTAGCCCGGAATGGACCATCAACCAGTATTATATATCGTATTGTTACGCCGACGGCCTCGTCTCTCTGCCACCAACACAAGGCAGGCTACGCAGACGGCGTGCTATCCACAGGGTCGTGAACACTGAACAGCTCCAAGAGGCACCGAGCACCACAGCGTCCCAGAACACCACGAGAGGAAACGCCAAGTGGCGAGGCAGGGCACGAAATAAACACAAAATGACAGTCTTTCCTTTATTTACACAAGTTATTTACCCGTACACTTTTCTATAGGCACAATACAGGGGGAAACTAGCATGTCACACTGCAGATACAGCTTATAACAGGGCAACACAAAGTTTATCGTCTCTGCGTCTCTCCGCTTGTTCCTCCGCTCACAGCCAGTTGCGTCCTGTTTGCCCAGGTCCCTTCATGTTAATACATGCCCAGGTCATCCTTTTCATGTTAACACATGTTTCGCACAGAGACAAAGATCCACTGGCGTAGCACTATCCCCCCCTATCAAGCAGACCCGTCTGCTCTGACATACCTAAACCTGAAACAAACTACAGAAAATTTAAATAAAATTAGTCCTCAGGAACAAACAAAATTCTTTCATCCAGCGCGGCTTTCTTCGCTCTCGCTGGGGTCGCTCTGGAGGTGTGGGCGGCGGTAGATTGGCAGTGGCACCCAGAGGGGTATCTCCTGTCCCAAGACCTGGCTCATGGTCACCATTGACGTCTGTTGCATCGCCCTCACCATCCAAATGCTCGTCCTCATCTCGGTCAGCGTCTGCCACGTCCTCATCGCCGCTACTGGGGCTAACGTCATCTTCTTTTTCACCATGGCCCAGGAGTAGCTTCCTGGCCCATGGTAACGCCACAGCCGGTCCACGTGGACAACCGACGGTCGTTTTCGCCCTCTGCGAATTCGATAGGTGACATCAGAGAGGGCCGCTACCACCGTGTATAGCCCTTCCCAGGGGCTCTGTAGCTTCGGCGAGAGCCCTCGCTTCCGACGCGGGTTATGCAGCCACACTCTGTTACCTATGTTGTACCTCACTTCCCTCATGCGCCGGTCATAGGTCTCCTTTATGGCATGGCCGTCTACCTTGAGTTTGCCACGCACTCGTCAGTGCACCTCCGCCAGGTTAGCGGCGCTCCGGTGCGCCAAGTCCTCGAGGAAGTCAGGCAACGGCCCCACACCAACCAACTCCTTGCTCCCCGACGACTCTTCTGGATGCTCCACTTCATCACAAGTGCCCAGCTTTGCACCAGCTGGCACCTTCAGGTCCTATTTGAGAAGTTAGCTACCAACACTGTAACTAACCCTCCCTGGTCCAACAAGGCTCCGCCCAACCGCTACGCCATCAGCCAGCTGCAGGTTTTGGATGGGCTCCACGAGGCCCTCTACTCCACGCATCACTCTTGACAGTCGACACCAGATTCTAGACTCTGTCCTGGGGGCAAGGTGCAGTCGTTCAGCCGTAACTACCTCTGCACAGCCAACCTCTGGAAGCAAGGGTACATCTTCACCGTGCACCCTCACCAGCTTCCGTCCAAGGTCGACACACGCCTTACTCTGCGTCAGGTAGTCAAGGCCCAGCAAGCAGTGCTCGTCCAGATCGGCCACATACACCGGCAGCCGCTGCACCGTGCTGCCCACGCCAATACGAGCCTCCACTGGCCCCTTGAGCTGCACACAATGCCCCGTGACACCACACAGTCTTTGTGGTGCGTCTGGAAGTCGCATAGTGGCCAACATATCAGGCCGCACTAGGGTCTTCTCAGCCCCAGTGTCCACTGTCAGGCGGCATGGCTTCCCATCTACTGAGCCCTCCACCTGCATTGTGCTGGTTCGACGGCAGCTTACCCAAGTCGGGGCCCGGAAACCGAGGACGGCTGGGTTTCGGCCCCCTTCTCCAACATGTCCGAGTTTTCCACCTGTACCACTTCCTTAGCCTTAGGACATACACTTGGATGGTGACCATACCTGCCACAGTCCTTGCAGCACTGCTAGAAGGCATCAGAATCCGTCCGGTTGAAAGGACGTGTTCTCCGCTCCCTCCAACACCGACTACGTCTGTGCCCTTCCTCACCGCAGCGCCAACACAAGCCTTGGAAAGTGCTCGGGCTCACCTTCCTCAATGCTACCTTCTCCACTTTAGCCTTCCGGCCCCAGAGGTCATGGCGGGGCTGAGCAGATGGCCCTAGGCCACTGGTTGCCTTCAGGAAGGCCTCGAACTCCAAGGCCCTCGCCAGCGCCACCTGCAGGTCCTCAGGGTGTGCCTGCTTGACGATGATTTGCAGCTGCTGGTCCTGCAAAGCGTCAACAAAGAAATCGCGGGCCAGGACCACAATCATCTCTTCCGCAGCCGCACGGTACGACCTCCTTACCAGCGCCTCCACATCTTGCGCCAGCTGGGACAGTGTCTCGCCATGCTCACGAGTCCGCTTCTTCAAGCGGGCCCGATATACCTCGGCCTGGTAGTGGTGCCCGAAACGGCGTTTCAAAGCCTCCGCCACGCTGGTGTAAGAGGCATGTTGGGATGCCGGCAGATGCCCCAACACTTCCACCGCGGGGCCCCTTAGCGCTGTTACCAGCTGCAGGGCCTTCTCTTCCTGGCTCCAGCCCTGGGCAGATGCCAGCATTTCAAATTGGGCGACATATGCCTCCCAGGCCACCTTCCCGTCGTACTCAGCTGGCTTACGCTTCACAGAATGTCTGGAGGCCGAGGGGCTGCAGGGTGGAGAATGTGTGCCGTGAACTAACACACCTGGGGGTGAGGGAGGCAACGAGCGGGTTGACCGGGTCCGAGTTTGCCGCCACCTATACCCAAGGGAGCGGTTCCGATGGGTCCCCAGCCTTCTGCAGCAACCACTGGCTCCGACACGACGTTGCGAGGCCTGGGGGTTTCCTGCCACGGACCCCAGGCAGACCCCAGTAAATCTGACACTCTGGCATCTGTTGCCAGAACCTTGTCTGCCTCTCTGCTTGCAACATTACTACCTCGTGTCGCCGCCTTTCCTCCTTCACTTCCTCCCTCAGGCCCTGAACCTGCCCTTCAGAGTCTGCACCTCCTCCATCAGTTCACTCTTCACGCTGTTGCAGGCCTTGTCGGTGTACTGCTGAGTTTCCATCTTCACAGATGCAAGATTGCTCTGTAGCACCTCAACAAGTTGGCAGAACTGTTCCTCTGCCTTCCTTGCCTGCATCTCGACGAGATGGTGCGCCTGCTCGTGTGCCCTCTGTGCCTGCTTTCTGCCCTTTGTGCCATTTCCTCCCTCATACCGGCCAGCATGGCAGTGATCAGGTCCATCTGGCTCGGCTTCACCTCACTCGTGCCTGCCTCAGTCATAGCCTCCTCTCCCTCATGGCTGCCGCCATCTTTGGACCACATGATAAATCGGCGCGTCTCACTGATCAAATATCACAAATTTGTTACGCCGACCGCCTCGTCTCTCTGCCACCAACACAAGGCAGGCTACGCAGACGGCGTGCTATCCACAGGGTCGTGAACACTGAACAGCTCCAAGAGTCACCGAGCACCACAGCGTCCCAGAACACCACGAGAGGAAACGCCAAGTGGCGAGGCAGGGCACGAAATAAACAAAATGACAGTCTTTCCTTTATTTTTCCTTTAGTTATTTACCCGTACACTTTTCTATAGGCACAATACAGGGGGAAACCAGCATGTCACACTGCAGATACAGCTTATAACAGGGCAACACAAAGTTTATCAGGTCACAAGGGCACACACGAGGTCTTCAAAGGGGCAGCACCCAACTGCGTCTCTCCGCTTGTTCCTCCGCTCACAGCCAGTTGCGTCCTGTTTGCCCAGGTCCCTTCATGTTAATACATGCCCAGGTCATCCTTTTCATGTTAACACATGTTTCGCACAGAGACAAAGATCCACTGGCGTAGCAGTATTATTGGTAGAAAATTATAAATTATAAATACCAGAAAATTTGCCCTGCAGAACTAGATTTTGCCCTGCAAAAAGAGGCTTTTTAAAGAGTTGGGGGGTGAACCACCCCTCCATAACCCCCCGCGTGTAGTAAGCCATGTATTTTGCGTCTTGTGTATAGCTGTGTAGATTCCTCCTCAGGAAATCCAGTGTTCTGTTTGCTTTCTGTTATAGGTTGTCCACGTGCGTGTTGAACTTAGGTTGGTTCGTAGTGTAATTCCTCATTTTTTCGTCTGATGGCGAGTTGGCTAGTTGTCACAGGTGGATTGAATAAGGGAATGCTATGGGTGAAAGATAAAGCTTTGCATATGTCTGGCCAAAAGTCCATTGGCCATGTGGTTTCCCATTGCTTGGGGAAATCTAGGACAGTCTGGAGGAGTTTACAGGCACCAGGTGTCTTGATTGGTCGATAGATGAGACTGCCATTAGCAAAAGGATTAACTGTAAAATTTAGTGGTGATCATATATGTAGGAAAAGGACAGGGTATAAGACAGTGCTCTGGGGGAGTCCAGAGGAGACAGGTACAGGATTAGATACAGTACCATCAACAAGAACACACAGTCGTTTTAAAAGGAAAAGCTGTGAGCCATTGAAGAGTTTGTCCAGTAATTCCTTAAAACTGTAATTTTTTATCGAAGCCTTTGGCGAAGTCTAACACTAATACAACTAACTGTTTAATGTCACATCCAACATTTAAACACGTTTTGATACTATTGGTAGCACCATAACCATCACCATAATTATTGACATCGCTACCATTCGTTTTCTTTCTTAAACGTTGGCTTCTTTGAAGATGAAGAAAAAAATCATACTATACTATGTAACATCATAATGGGTGTTCACTTTCAAAATGTTCTTAATTTATACTGTCTAACCATAATCCTGTTGTCGCATAATCATGAATACTAAATCTGGCATTCCCTAAACTTCAGAATTATAAAACTCATCTACGATTGTATAGGTGCCAAATGGATCTTCCTTTCTGGTCCACTGCTCCTGACTCCTGGTTGTCCACTTCAGCTGCACAGCTGTGTGTGCATGTGTGAGTGTGTGCTTGTTTCAGTTTGTATGCGTGTGTATTTCTGTATACACACACACACACACACACACACACACACACACACATATATATATATATATATATATATATATATATATATATATATATATATGTATGTATGTACAATTACATATATATATATATATATATATATATATATATATATATATATATATATATATTTTTTTTTTTTTTTTTTTTTTTTTTTTTTTTGTGTGTGTGGTGTGTGTGTGTACGTATGTATGTATGTATGTGAGTGTGTGTGTTTGTCACACACACACACATATATGTGTGTGTGTGTGTGTGTGTGTGTGCATACTTATGTATGTATATATATATATATACATATATATATACATATATATATATATACATATATATATAAACACATATATGAAGGTGGTTGTGTATGTGTGTGCATATAGATATATGTTTATATATATACTCATATGTATAAAAAGAGTCCTATACCGGTTACGAGATCACGTTGTACGCCACAGTTTAGAAAAGAATCTTTGCATCGTGAGGTGAGCAATGCCTCATTTTGCTTCCATGACACAAACTGGGCCTCACACCCGCCGACAACAATGTGATATATATATATATATATATATATATATATATATATATATATATATATATATATATATATATACACATAAATTTATATATATATATATATATAGATAGATAGATAGATAGATAGATAGATAGATAGATAGATAGATAGATAGATAGATAGATAGATAGATAGATAGATAGGTAGATAGATAGATAGATATAGATATAAATATGTATGTATGTATATATAAATGTATGTGTATATGTGTGTGCATGTATGCATATATAATATGTGTATATTATTTATTTGTGTATATATATACATATGCATACACACACACGCACATGTGTGTGTGGCTGTGAGTTTCCTCTCTTACATTTTATGGCTGCTGATCTTCGTCTATACACACAATTCATATATGTATATACATACCAATTACAATGAAACCAGACATATAGAAAATGTTACAAGAGCGTGACTAGGATGTGTGAATGAATAAACTTCGATATATGGAGCAGAAAGCTGATACACTGTGCTTAACGCAGACGCTCTTCCTGTGATGTAGATAAGGATTTTTTCTGTAGATATCCAAGAAAAATATTAACCTAATCCGAATTTCCCTGTGCCGTCGTTGAAAATGTATCTTTACCTTTTTGTGCATTCAATAAATATATTGTCGACAGTATATGAATTTTCTCTTTAATATCCAAATATAGTGTGGATATGTGCTTATCCCAGTTTGTATTTCGAGTAATTGCATATTTTTTAGCAATTTGTATACCTTAATGAGAAGGCTTTTTTAACTCAGTGTCAGCAGACTAGCTAAAAGAATTGATAATAATAATGATACCTCTAGGGGAAGGCCCAACCCACTGCAAAAGGATTTAGTTCAATATTCACTCTTGTCCTTCAGTTATCACACACAAACACATGTCGAGTTTACTATACAGATATACATTCATTATATTTTACAGCAGTATGTCTGGCTGCAGATTATTTATTGTTCAAAAATATTTTAAAATAGATATATATATATATATATATATAATATATATATATATATAATATATATATATATATAATATAAATAATATATAATATATATATGAAAGATGGAATAATGCAATGCCACATTGATATAGATATATAACAATCCTCCCAAACCTAGGTCACGAACCTAGGTCACTCCGAATGACCAAGGTGTCGGGGAGTGTG
>NC_051394.1:19029994-19034099 GCF_015228065.2 Penaeus monodon
ACTGGGGTCTGCCTGGGGTCCGTGGCAGGAAACCCCCAGGCCTCGCAACGTCGTGTCGGAGCCAGTGGTTGCTGCAGAAGGCTGGGGACCCATCGGAACCGCTCCCTTGGGTATAGGTGGCGGCAAACTCGGACCCGGTCAACCCGCTCGTTGCCTCCCTCACCCCCAGGTGTGTTAGTTCACGGCACACATTCTCCACCCTGCAGCCCCTCGGCCTCCAGACATTCTGTGAAGCGTAAGCCAGCTGAGTACGACGGGAAGGTGGCCTGGGAGGCATATGTCGCCCAATTTGAAATGCTGGCATCTGCCCAGGGCTGGAGCCAGGAAGAGAAGGCCCTGCAGCTGGTAACAGCGCTAAGGGGCCCCGCGGTGGAAGTGTTGGGCATCTGCCGGCATCCCAACATGCTCTTACACCAGCGTTGGCGGAGGCTTTGAAACGCCGTTCGGGCACACTACAGGCCGAGGATATCGGGCACCGCTTGAAGAAGCGGACTCGTGAGCATGGCGAGACACTGTCCAGCTGGCGCAAGATGTGGAGGCGCTGGTAAGGAGGTCGTACCGTGCGGCTGCGGAAGATGATGATTGTGGTCCTGGCCGCGATTTCTTTGTGACGCTTTGCAGGACCAGCAGCTGCAAATCATCGTCAAGCAGGCACACCTGAGGACCTGCAGGTGGCGCTGGCGAGGGCCTTGGAGTTCGAGGCCTTCCTGAAGGCAACCAGTGGCCTAGGGCCATCTGCTCAGCCCCGCCATGACTCTGGGGCCGGAAGGCTAAAGTGGAGAAGGTAGCATGAGGAAGGTGAGCCGAGCACTTTCCAAGGCTTGGTTGGCGCTGCGGTGAGGAAGGGCACAGACGTAGTCGGTGTTGGAGGGAGCGGAGAACAGTCCTTTCAACCGGACGGATTCTGATGCCTTCTAGCAGTGCTGCAAGGACTGTGGCAGGTATGGTCACCATCCAAGTTATGCCTAAGGCTAAGGAAGTGGTACAGGTGGAAAACTCGGACATGTTGGAGAAGGGGGCCGAAACCCAGCCGTCCTCGGTTTCCGGGCCCCGACTTGGGTAAGCTGCCGTCGAACCAGCACAATGCAGGTGGAGGGCTCAGTAGATGGGAAGCCATGCCGCCTGACAGGGACACTGGGGCTGAGAAGACCCTAGTGCGGCCTGATATGTTGGCCACTATGCGATTCCAGACGCACCACAAAGACTGTGTGGTGTCACGGGGCATTGGTGCAGCTCAAGGGGCAGTGGAGGCTCGTATTGGCTGTGGGCAGCACGTGTGCAGCGGCTGCCGGTGTATGTGGCCGATCTGGACGAGCACTGCTGCTGGGCCTTGACTACTGACGCAGAGTAAGGCGTGTGTCGACTGGACGGAAGCTGGGAGGGTGCACGGTGAAGATGTACCTGCTTCCAGAGGTTGGCTGTGTGCAGAGGTAGTTACGCTCTGAACGACTGCACCTTGCCCCAGGACAGAGTCTAGAATCTGGTGTCGACTGTCAAGAGTGATGCGTGGAGTAGAGGGCTCGTGGAGCCCATCCAAAACCTGCAGCTGGCTGATGGCGTAGCGGTTGGGCGGAGCCTGTTGGACCAGGGGAGGGGTTAGTTACAGTGTTGGTAGCTAACTCTCCAATAAGGACCTGAAGGTGCCAGCTGGTGCAAAGCTGGGCACTTGTGATGAAGTGGAGCATCCAGAAGAGTCGTTCGGGGAGCAAGGAGTTGGTTGGTGTGGGGCCGTTGCCTGATTCCTCGAGGACTTGGCGCACGGAGCGCCGCTAACCTGGCGGAGGTGCACTGACGAGTGCGTGGCAAACTCAAGTAGACGGCCATGCCATAAAGGAGACCTAGACCGGCGCAGAGGAAGTGAGGTACAACATAGGTAACAGAGTGTGGCTGCATAACCGCGTCGGAAGCGAGGGCTCTCGCCGAAGCTACAGAGCCCCTGGGAAGGGCTATACACGGTGGTAGCGGCCCTCTTGATGTCACCTATCGAATTCGCAGAGGGCGAAAACGACCGTCGGTGTCCACGGGACGGCTGTGGCGTTACCATGGGCCAGGAAGCTACTCTGGGGCCATGGTGAAAAAGAAGATGACGTTAGCCCCAGTAGCGGCGATGAGGACGTGGCAGACGCTGACCGAGATGAGGACGAGCATTGGATGGTGAGGGCGATGCAACAGACGTCAATGGTGACATGAGCCAGGTCTTGGGACAGGAGATACCCCTCTGGGTGCCACTGCTAATCTACGCCGCCCACACCTCAGAGCGACCCCAGCGAGAGCGAAGAAAGCCGCACTGGATGAAAGAATTTTGTTGTTCCTGAGGACTAATTTTATTTAAATTTCTGTAGTTTGTTTCAGGTTTAGGTATTCAGAGCAGAGGGTCTGCTGATAGGGGGGATAGTGCTACGCCAGTGGATCTTGTCTCTGTGCGAAACATGTGTTAACATGAAAAGGATGACCTGGGCATGTATTAACATGAAGGGACCTGGGCAAACAGGACGCAACTGGCTGTGAGCGGAGGAACAAGCGGAGAGACGCAGAGACGATAAACTTTGTGTTGCCCTGTTATAAGCTGTATCTGCAGGTGGACATGCTAGTTTCCCCTGTATTGTGCCTATAGAAAAGTGTACGGGTAAATAACTTGTGTAAATAAAGGAAAGACTGTCATTTGTGTTTATTCGTGCCCTGCCTCGCCACTTGGCGTTTCCTCTCGTGGTGTTCTGGGACGCTGTGGCTCGTGCCTCTTGGAGCTTTTCAGTGTTCACGACCCTGTGGATAGCACGCCGTCTGCGTAGCCTGCCTTGTGTTGGTGGCAGAGAGACGAGGCCGTGGGCGTAACAATACGATATATAATACTGGTGATGGTCCATCCGGGCTACTTATAAAGAGCTAGTGTGCATTTCTTTTTCGTGATTGCAGGGCAAAAATTTTTTTTTCAGGGCAAATTTACCCGCCACCCCCCCAACTCATAACATGAAGTGACGCCCCTGACAACACGCTTGTCCGTCCATCACTGGAGTACTAGGCAGCAGTGTAGAACCCACGCACGTAAACAAATATTAATAAACTAGAAAAAATAACACTTTTCTTTGAAATGACCGTTATAGTTGTATATTATAATTATCAATTAGTATTATAGTTACTGTTATCATCAACATTATACTTATCATCATATTCTTTCCCTTATATCTTTCTCATTATATGAACCATATCATAGCATCATTATATCTAAATGATAACAGACTACAAAATATAATAAGGGACACTGCCTGCTGGCAGTTCACCATAATATTTACACAAGTTTCCCATTCTAACTAACACGTTTTCTATAGCACTAGAGTTGCAGGGCCACACTTGCACTGGCTGCACTCACTCCTATAGTGATAAAATTCCAAAACAACTATCGAAAATTCTTTGCATCATCCGTTCAACACGGTGCGACTTATCACTGCGTTACACTTGTGTGAGTGTATTATATATATATATATATATATATATATATATATATATATATATATATATATATATATATATAGTGTGTATGTGTGTGTGTGTGTGTGTGTGTTTGTAGTGTCTTTAATCGATTACATCTATGGCGGCCTGAAATTTCTCAGTAACCGATTATAAATTCCAGTAATCATTTACCAAACAATTACTTGCAGGGCCAGGCTTAAACTGATGACCGTTTCAATATATGTTAATCTAACACAATATTTTTTTCTACTCTACAAGGTGGTGCATGTTATTTCTTGTACGAATTCTTGATTATGAAGTAACGATTCTTTTTTTATATTTTTTTTAAATATTCAGGCGTATATTTACTCGCCTTGCTCCTTCACGCTTGTTAATCTTGCGGATCACTGTGCATCTACCGTGATCACGCCTTCAGGTATAATTCAAGCACCTTACTCGCTTTCGATCTCCCGCAGGATTGCGCCCACTATACAGTTCCTGCATGCCCTTCCTGCATGACCTCTGTGCTTGTCTGTCCAGGAAGATGCTCTACACTTGGCTACTCGTCCAGCGCATAGAAAACGCGCTTCGAGAAAATGGAAAGAAAACGTGGATGCTTGAGTCCTTTTATTTTTTTTATAGTTCTGTTGCATTATAA
>NC_051394.1:19036699-19038919 GCF_015228065.2 Penaeus monodon
GCAATGACCTCCTCGGCCACTGCCTTTAGGGGTATTGGTTCTCTCTCCCTGAAAAGCTCATGACAGAAAACCTATGCCTATAGAGGCGCTTCAATATAGTCAGGATGGGGGAAGTCCATGTCTTTAACAATTAGTTGCTCTTCGAGCTGATAGCATATCAACACCCTGGATGCATGTGACAGCCAGGAGTTCTTTGCAAAGCGCTCATAATCTTGTTCTAGGCGTCCCAGCATTTTATGTCTTGTACCTGGATGACCTTTGAAAGGAACTGTGCTGCTAACAGATCAACTCGGGAGTCCAGAGGGTGAAGGTTTGCCTCCTACGTGTCTGCCACTCACTGCTCTTATGGCAGATAGTTTTGCTTTGGTTCGGTCATCCAGGTACTGGACTTTCTTTTGGAAGGAGAGGGTCTGATCAATCCTTACCCCAAAGTATTGGAAAATCTGAACTCACTCTAGGTCCATTCCCTGGACGTGCAGACTTATACCTTGAATATTGTGTCTCAGAGCCATGGCTTTTGATTTGGCTGCAGAGATTTTTAGTCCTGTTATACAACACTCCTCAGATACAAGGTTCAGACAGTGCTGGGCTCTTCCTATGCAAGATCGTTTGCATTGGAGATGATTTTGCACCCCACTGGGAGGTGTATGTTGAGGATACAGGTGATGAAAATGATCATGCCTATTGTTATATTTTTTCGATAGATTATCTGTGATATTCAGATTTTTCCTAAATTAGCTAAAAAAAAGTGATAACAAGCTAAATTTCCGGTAGTCTGGATGTTTTGCAAGCGTTTCCCCTTTCCTCACAAGGAGGTTTCACAAATGACCTGTGACCCTTAACACTCTTCCCAGACTTCCTGTTACCAGTATTATTTCTTATAAAACATTCAAATATATGCACTGCCACCACTGAATTATCCCAAACCTTCGACTGTGCCAATCAAATTAAAATTGTCTACTGAAACATCAGGGTGGAAGAAAGGATCTGACTCGGGCGGAATTTTTTGCTATTGAAGTATATCTCCAAGAAACATCTCTAAGCCAATGGGAAATAGCCAAGAAAGGGGGTGTTTCCAAAGTTTCAGTTGCAAAAGTGAAAAGAAAGATAATTTGGAAAACTATGAACCAAAGTGAAGAGGAAAGTGCGGAAGAAAGTGTGTATCCTCTCCAGGACAGGACAGAATGATTGTAAATAAGATTAAACAAGATCACTCAGTCATCCAAGCAACTGGTTATTGAATGGAATACCGTGCATGTAGGCCAACTAAGGTACCAAGACTACTGTAACCATGAGGAAGAAAGACTGGCCTGGGCAAAGGCTCACAAGAATTGGACATCAGAGGATTGGTTGAAGCTAAATTACCCTTTAAAACTGCTTTTTGACTATGTTTCTATGCGATTCAAACATGATTTAGGTAAATACATTATCATACATGGAAAAATATGCTAGTTTAAATATATTTAATATAAAGTTCATGTTTGGTTCAAAAGCAAGATCAGACAAAGGTCTGGTTGGAGATGGAGTTCAAGTGATCTAGTAACTATTATTGGTATTTTTTCAGTTTTGTTTCTCTGATGAGTCTATGGTAGAAATACTGATTCTTCTTATTTTAACGGTAGGTTCATGTCTGAGCCGCCGTGGTCACAGCATGATACTTAATTGTAGTTTTCATGTTGTGATGCTCTTGGAGTGAGTACGTGGTAGGGTCCCCAGTTCCTTTCCACGGAGAGTGCCGGTGTTACCTTTTTAGGTGATCATTCTCTCTATTTTATCCGGGCTTGGGACCAGCACTGACTTGGGCTGGCTTGGCCACCCAGTGGCTAGGTAGGCAATCGAGGTGAAGTTCCTTGCCTAAGGGAACAACGCACCGGCCGGTGACTCGAACCCTCGAACTCAGATTGCCGTCGTACCAGTCTCGAGGCCGATGTACTAACCATTAGGCCACCGCGGCCTTGGCGATCATGGGCTTCCATGATTTTCTTTGGCAATTTAGAGCGGTGGTTTGCCATTGCCTTCCGCCCGGTGTTTTTTTTTTATCGAGTTACCATCTCTATTTACCCGGCACTGACTTGGGCTGACTTATCCACCCAGTGGCTAGGCAGGCAATTGAGGTGAAGTTCCTTGCCAAGGGAACAACGCGCCGGCCGGTGACTCGAACCCTCGAACTTAATTGCCGTCGTGACAGTCTTGAGTCCGATGCTCTAACCATTCGGCCAC
>NC_051394.1:19039019-19055544 GCF_015228065.2 Penaeus monodon
ATAATATATATGTATTATATATATATATATATATTATATATATATATATATATATATATATATATATATATATATTATATGTATATATATATAATATATGTGTGTGTGTGTGTGTGTGTGGTGTGTGTGTGTGTGTGTGTGTGTGTGTGTGTGTGGTGTGTGTGTGTGTGTGCCATTATAACTGCTGTCAATATTACCCTTATAAATATATCATTATCAATATCAGCATTGTTCTTATTAGGGTTTCTTATCATAATGATCTTAATTATTAAAGACTTTTTAATTTTGTAATTACTGCTTCTATCATATTAGTATTTCTTTTAATTATTACCTCAGTTACTCTCATAATAATTATCATCACTTTGATTACTGATATCATAATAAAGATCAGCGTTGTCATCATTAGCGGCAATAGTACAATAATTATCAACATAATTACGTTTATTATCACCATTTTTTTTTTTTTTTTTGCTTTTCTTTTTCTTCTTTTTCTTATCATCATTATTATAATCATTATATCCTTTGTATTAGTATTAATATATTACTATCACTGATATAATTAATTATTGCTATTGTTATTGCTATTATTGATACTGTTATTAATAATTAATTGTTATTATTATTATTATTATTATATTATTATATTTTTACTATTATTACTATTATTCTTCTTCTTATTATTATTATTACTATTATTATTATTATTATTACTGTTACTACTACTACTACTGCTATCATTATTATCAGTATTATCATCATTACTATCAATATCATTATCATTAGCATTTTTTCATTACTATTACTCTTACTGTTGTTATTATTGTCATCATTGTTATTGCTATCTTCAATTTCATCATTTTTTTCTTCATTTTTATCAGTATTATTAACACTTTCGTTATTGTTGTTTATAATCAATATCATTACCATTACTGTTATTATTATTAATATCAGTATCATCATCTTCACTGTTATTATCATTATCATAATCATAATTATTATCATCATCATCATCAACTATTATTATTATTATTATTAATATCATCGCTTTTATCAGCGTTTATTGTGTTGTTGTTTTTATTATTATCATTAGTAGTAGTAGTATAACTATTATCACCACTAATATTATTGTTATTATTAACCTTGTTATTACTACTACTATTATTATTATTATCATTAATATTTTTACTATTTTCATTATTATGATTATCATTATTATCATTACCATAATTATTATAATTGTTATTATTATTATTATTACTACAACTACTACTATCATTATTTCTACTATTATCAGTATTATTATCACTATAAACATAATTTTACCTTTACTACTATATCTACATAGCTCATATCAAAAGTACAATTATCATTTTTTATTATTAATACAGGATCATCATTGCCGTTATTATCATGATTATCATCGTTGTTATCATTATCATTATTATTACTGTTGTTCTTGTTTTTATCATCACTATCATTACCATCATCACTACATAACTTTTATAACCTTTGCCATTATTACTATTTTTCTGTTTTCATTCCTATATTTACCGTTTTCATTATTATTGTCCTTAGTTGTAATGGTTGTAATTTTGTAATTTTGTAACAATTATTATTATCATAATCAACGTTATCATAATTTTTACTGTTTTATTATTATTATAGCTGATATTATTATCGTTATTATCATTACTATTATTATCATTATTATAATTATAATAATGATGATAATGATAATTATTATCATTATCATTATCATTATTATTAGCATCATTATCATCATCATCATTAATGCTATGATTAGTATTATAAGTATCATTATTATTGTTGTTGTAATCACTGTCCTTATTATTGGTATCCTTATTACTACTGTTATCATTTTTTTGTCATTGCTATCAATATTATTATCCTCATCATTAGCGTTATTTCTAGTATCACTATCATTAGTATTACTATATTTTCATTATTAGCTTTAATTTTATCATTATTATGATTTCTGCTGCTATTATTATTATACATTTGGTATTATTTATTATTATTGTCGCTGATGATAATGAGGTATTAGTAAATTAAAGCAACGGCAAATTGGACAGAGAAAAGGACTGATATACAGACACTTACATATTGAGTCAGGTATTCGAAATAGAATGTTTATGGGATTTTTTTTCATTATCATAGATATAAGGGGATGTAAACCTTCTTGTCATATATTGCACTGAATGTTTATTTTTCTTCATGATATGAAATTCATGACGTAAGTAATAACCTTTTTGTTGCAGTGATACACACAACAACCTAGGAATTATCGAGATTCATTACTAATTTTCGTAATAGGATTTTATTACTCCCTTCCTGTTATCATTGGTAGAAGAATAAATTGAAGTGAACAAACGCAGATGTATTACATAAGGACGTGTACATTTTCTTGCGTGGGTAGCAGTGATGATGCCACCTTGACCCTGACACTTCCACTTGGTATATAAAGCTTGGTGCGAGAGACCGGCATCACTTACCTCTTGAGCCATTCGACTCGCCACACCCTCCGCCGTCATGAAGATAGTAAGTCTGCAAAAGATATATGAACATGACACATTCAGTTAGAAAAATCACGGAGAATTTCAAGACAATTTAAATCGCCCAGTAACACTTTTTTTCTGTTCGGTAGGCTTTTCCAGTGATCTATATTAACTTACAAATGTATTAGTAAGAAAATTCACAGAAGACTTTAAGATAAAATTAATACGATATCTTATTCTAACTTCTCAGTTTGCATTCGCTGCACTTGTATCAGTCTGCATGGCTGACAGACTCCCCAGTCACTTCGGGTATGCCTCTCCACAACCTTCTTCAGCCTTCAGCCACAGGTCGCGACCTGCATCTCGCCCTTCCTTTTCCCCAAGACCTGCTCCCCAGCCAACCTACTCCGCACCGAGGTCTGCTCCCGGCCCAGTAGTGCCCATCCTTGTGGACGACCGCGTCCACCCCGACGCCGGCGCTTACAGCTTCAACGTTGAGACCGGTGACGGCATCTCACGCCAGGAAAGTGGATCGCCTATTCCCGCCAAGGAGGGTCCCGTCACAGCCATGTCTGGATCCTACTCGTGAGTGTCGCTACATATATCAAAATTCTTTTCATAAAGGAACATGGTTCATACTTTTGATTTGTTCATTCCGAAAAGACAGATACAATCATTCTATCTTTTTCAGCTTCACTCTTCCTGACGGACAACTGTTTGAGCTTCGCTTCGTAGCTGACGAGAACGGCTTCCAGCCTCAATCGCCCTTCCTTCCCGTGGCGCCAGCCTTCCCTCACCCCATCCCCGCCCACGCCCTTAGGCAAATCGAGCGCGCCCGTCAAGGACCTTCTCAGGGATACAGCACCCCTTCTCGTCCCTCTCGCCCTTCTAATTTCTATGGCTTTCCGCAGTAGATCTGTTTGAGGGCCAAAATGACACGATAATATTTCATGTTATATTACTTATAACGATCTTAATGCAGTATTGTACAGTATTGTTGCACTTAACGAATTGTTTTGAATAAAACAAATAATAAAAAAGTATTGCAAATCTGTGTCCAAATGCACCTGTTCAACGATTTCGACATTTCTACATATTTACTTATGCATTCTTATACTCAAACAACAATTCTACAAAAACTATAATTTTTACTCTCATCATCTTTTTGAATATAATCATCTCTGACTTTTATTATTCTGTCATGAGTACCGTAATAATCACCAAGATTGAATTCAACTTTTATATCAGGTAGATTGATTTAATTATGGTGAACACAAACCGAAAAGCACTCCTTTAAACAATTCTTTAAAGAACTGCTTCACATTATCACCATTATTATCACAATCGCCAGTATCAAGTAGCAAGCTATGATTGTGATTATCATTATTATTAATGAACAGCATCGCAATCGATATCGTTTCTTCTATTATCATTTTCATTATCGTAATGATAATGGTTACTTGTTTACTATTGTTGTGTGTATAGATAGATAGATAGATAGATAGATAGATAGATAGATAGATAGATACATACATACATACATACATACATACATACATACACGTGTGTGTGTGCCATTATATTATCAATATCATCCTTTTTAGTATCATCATCAGTATCAGCATTGTACATATTATGGTTCTTCTTACAGTCATCTTCATTACTGAAAGCCTTTGTTTTTTGTGATTACGCTATCACAATATTTCTTTAAGTTGCTATTACAGTTATTGGCATAATTATTATCATCACTTTAATAAAATATAATAAAAATCAGCGTTGCTACCATTAGCGGAAATAATGGCAGCAATACACATCATCATCATCATTGCTGCTTTTATGATCATTATCATAATCATTATTGCAAATACTAATATTATCATTATCATTGTGGTTGTGTCTGTTGTGGTTTTGATGTTGTTTGTATTACTAACATTATTATTGTCATTATATGATTGATATGATCATTATCATTATTACTATTGTTATTATTATTGTATTATAATTATTAACATTATTATTTTATTATTATTATTATCAACTTTATTATTATTATTATTGTTATTATTATAGTTATCATTATTATCATTACTATCATCACTTTCATTATAATCACCATCAACGTCATCATCATCCTCGTTATCGTTATAATCTTCGTCATTGCTATTATCATATTTATCATCATGATCATCAGAATTATTATCCGTCTCTTTGCTATTACGATTATCATGATATTATTATCCAAATATTAATATAATTATTATTAATACTTTTATCATTTAATATGATCATTATCACTATTTTCATTACTATTACTATTACTAGTATTATTATTACCAAAACTGTTATTGTTATTATCAATATTATCATTATTTTCATCGTGATTTTCATTAATTATTGCTATTATTGTTATTGTTGTTATTATTATCAATATTAATATAATTATCATTTATATCATTTTATTATATTATTTTCATATATTAATTTATTATATTATTATTGACAACATTTTTATTGTTATTATCAGTAATGGTAATAAGAATAACAATGTTGGCAATAATCATCATCATCATCATCATTATCAGGATTATGATTTTTTATTATCGTTGTTATTATTATTATCATTATTACTATTATTATCACTATTATTACTATTGGTATTTTCATCATTATTATTTTTATCACTATTAATATCATTATTATTATTATCATTATTTTATTATTATCATTATTGCTATTACTATTATTATAATAATAATTATTATCATTAATACTACTACTACTAGCATTTTCATTATTATTACTATTGTTATCATTATAAATTTTATTTTTACTACAGTTATCTGTATATTTTATATCAAAGGTACACTCATTGCCATTTGCTTTCTTTTTTATTCTTATTGTTAGTACTTTTCTTATGAGTATGATGATGATCATCATATTACCGTTATCATCATGATTATCATCGGTATTATGATTACCATCATTTTAATCATGATCATATTATTACTGTTCTTACTTTTATCATCACCATTAGTGTTAGGTTAGTGTTCCATTCTCATTCTTATATTCACCATTCATCATAATCATTGCCTTTAGTTATATTAGTATTCTATAATTACTAATGTTGTTACAACAATAATTATTATCATGAATATTGATATCATCGTTGTTACTTCGTTTTATTATTGTGACTGATATTATTTTGTCGTTATTATCATCATTATTTTTTTATAATCATTATCATTACCATCATTATTGTCATTATCGTTACTATTATCATTATCATTACTATATTTATCATTATTGTTGTCGTTATCATCATAATCATTATCATCATCATTGTTACTGTTACGATTATGATTATATAATTTTTATTATTATGATTATCATTTTATTGCCAATCCTATTACTATCATAATTTCATTATCATTACTAGTAGTAACAATAGTAATAGTAGTAGTGGTGGAGGTAGCGGTAGAATTACATATTGAGTCTGCAGTTAATAGATGATTAATCGGACTGCTTGATAATAATATCAATGCCATTTGATATTATAAATTATATTATTATTATTGTTATTATTATTATTAGTAGTAGTATTAGTATTATTATTATAATCATCATCATCATTGTTATTACTATTACTATTATACTATTATCATTATCATCATTACTCTATCATTATATCATCACTGATATTACTGGTATCACTATTATTATCATCTTATCATTTTCACTATCATTACTATCAGTAGCAACAGTAGTAGTAGTTGTGGTGGTAGAAGTTTCAGTAGTAGTATTATTGTCATTCCTCTTATCATTCTTACTATTATCATTGCTTCAGTTTATATCATCGTTTTCCTAGTTCTTTCTATTGCTATCAATATATTTTTGGTTACATTTCTTATTACCATTGTTGCTGATGATAATGTGATATTAGGAAAACTAAATTAGACAAAGCTACGGCAAGCGGACACACAAAAAGAGAGATATACAGAGACTGACATTTTGAGACTGGAAGTTAAAATAGATGTGATTAATCGGAATGTTTAAGGAAAATAAAAACGTTCTGTGTTTTCAAAATTATAAATTTTCGTAAATGTAAACCTTTTAGTCAAATAATGCATCTTTTTCTTCAGTTTTAAGCTGATGAATATATTATAACATCCATGACCTAGGAAATAACCTGTTGTTGCAGTGATAAACACAACAACCGAGGACTTAACGAGATCCATTACTACTTTTCGTAATATGATTATATTATTCTTGTTCTATTAGTATTGGCAGAAGAATAAATTGAAGTGAACAAACACAGATGTATTGCATAAGGACGTGTACATTTTCTTGCGTGGGTAGCAATGATGATGCCACCTTGACCCTGACACTTCCACTTGGTATATAAAGCTTGGTTCGAGAGACCGGCATCACTTACCTCTTGAGCCATTCTACTCGCCACACCCTCCGCCGTCATGAAGATAGTAAGTCTGCAAAAGATATATGAACATGTTACACATTCACTTAGACAAATCAAGGAAATTTCGACAATTTCATTCGCACAGTAACTCTTCTGCTCGGTGTGCTTGGCTATGAGGCTGCCCCTGTGATCTATATTAACTGTTAGTAAGAGAATTCACGGAAGACTTTAAGACTGCTTAATCAACAAAATATATTCAAAATTTTCAGGTTGCATTCGCCACACTTGTATCAGTCTGCTTGGCTGACAGACTGCCCAGTCACTTCGGCTATGCCTCTCCACAGCCTTCTTCAACCTTCAGCCACAGGTCGCGACCTGCATCTCGCCCTTCCTTTTCTGCTCCCCAGCCAACCTACTCCGCACCGAGATCTGCTCCTGGCCCAGTAGTGCCCATCCTTGTGGACGACCGCGTCCACCCAGACGCCGGCGCTTACAGCTTCAACGTTGAGACCGGTGACGGCATCTCACGCCAGGAAAGTGGATCGCCTATTCCCGCCAAGGAGGGTCCCGTCACAGCCATGTCTGGATCCTACTCGTGAGTGTTGCTATTAATTATGTCAAAATTCGTTTGATAAGGGAGCACTACTGATATTTCTCACTATTCATTGCGAAACAACATAAATACAGCCAATCCATCTCTTTCAGCTTCACCCTCCCTGACGGACAACTGTTTGAGCTTCGCTTCGTAGCTGACGAGAACGGCTTCCAGCCTCAGTCGCCCTTCCTTCCCGTGGCGCCAGCCTTCCCTCATCCCATCCCCGCCCACGCCCTTAGGCAAATCGAACGCGCCCGCCAAGGGCCTTCTCAGGGATACAGCGCCCCTTCTCGCCCCTCTCGTCCTTCTAATTCCATGGCTTTCCGCAGTAAAGCTTTTTAGTGTAAAAATGTCACGATAATATTTCAAGTTATATTATTATAAACGACCTTAATGCTCTGTACAATGTTATTACATTTAACGAATGTTTCTAATAAAATAGATGATAAAAGAGGACGTATATCACATTTCCCTCTGCAAAACTTCATAAATCTATATGTAAATGTTTGCATTTATTTTCTTTATGTCGCTGTTCAACGAGTTCTGCATTTCTCCCTCATTTCTAGACAAGAAGCTGTTACAGTAATTTTTATTTTTATTATTACACATACAAGTGTACTGTTATGCTGATGTTCAACGATTTCTACATTTCTTCATCCTTACTTACGTATTGTTGTAAGCCAAAAAGGTTACCGGTTAATTTTACTATTATTAAAACAAGATTAACATCTTAACCTGATGATCCGTGGTAGTGCTAGCATCACTCCTTTACTGTGGCAAAATTATGCTAACTACATTATTTTATACTTTAGTATACGTTAGATTTGATAAAACTATGGTGGATAGCATGGATATTCCTAATTAAATAAAAAAAAAAAAAAAAATAAAAAAAAAAAAAAAAAAAAAAAAAATAAAAATAGGAATATCATGCTATCCACCATAGTTTATCAAATCTAACGTATACTAAAGTATAAAATAATGTAGTTAGCATAATTTTGCCACAGTAAAGGAGTGATGCTAGCACTACCACGGATCATCAGGTTAAGATGTTAATCTTGTTTTAATAATAGTAAAATTAACCGGTAACCTTTTTGGCTTACAACAATACGTAAGTAAGGATGAAGAAATGTAGAAATCGTTGAACATCAGCATAACAGTACACTTGTATGTGTAATAATAAAAATAAAAATTACTGTAACAGCTTCTTGTCTAGAAATGAGGGAGAAATGCAGAACTCGTTGAACAGCGACATAAAGAAAAATAAATGCAAACATTTACATATAGATTTATGAGTTGTGCAGAGGGAAATGTGATATACGTCCTCTTTTATCATCTATTTTATTAGAAACAATTCGTTAAATGTAATAACATTGTACAGAGCATTAAGGTCGTTATAAATAATATAACTTGAAATATTATCGTGACATTTTTACCACTAAAAAGCTTTACTGCGGAAAGCCATAGGAATTAGAAGGACGAGAGGGGCGAGAAGGGGCGCTGTATCCCTGAGAAGGCCCTTGGCGGGCGCGTTCGATTTGCCTAAGGGCGTGGGCGGGGATGGGATGAGGGAAGGCTGGCGCCACGGGAAGGAAGGGCGACTGAGGCTGGAAGCCGTTCTCGTCAGCTACGAAGCGAAGCTCAAACAGTTGTCCGTCAGGGAGGGTGAAGCTGAAAGAGATGGATTGGCTGTATTTATGTTGTTTCGCAATGAATAGTGAGAAATATCAGTAGCGCTCCCTTATCAAACGAATTTTGACATAATTAATAGCGACACTCACGAGTAGGATCCAGACATGGCTGTGACGGGACCCTCCTTGGCGGGAATAGGCGATCCACTTTCCTGGCGTGAGATGCCGTCACCGGTCTCAACGTTGAAGCTGTAAGCGCCGGCGTCTGGGTGGACGCGGTCGTCCACAAGGATGGGCACTACTGGGCCAGGAGCAGATCTCGGTGCGGAGTAGGTTGGCTGGGGAGCAGGTCTTGGGGCGGAAAAGGAAGGGCGAGATGCAGGTCGCGACCTGTGGCTGAAGGCTGAAGTAGGCTGTGGAGAGGCATAGCCGAAGTGACTGGGCAGTCTGTCAGCCAAGCAGACTGATACAAGTGTGGCGAATGCAACCTGAAAATTTTGAATAATATTTTGTTGATTAAGCAGTCTTAAAGTCTTCCGGAATTCTCTTACTAACAGTTGATATAGATCACCAGGGGCAGCCTCATAGCCAAGCACACGAGCAGAAGAGTTACTGTGCGAATGAAATTGTCGAAATTTCCTTGATTTGTCTAAGTGAACGTGTAACATGTTCATATAACTTTTGCAGACTTACTATCTTCATGACGGCGGAGGGTGTGGCGAGTCGAATGGCTCAAGAGGTAAGTGATGCCGGTCTCTCGAACCAAGCTTTATATACCAAGTGGAAGTGTCAGGGTCAAGGTGCCATCATCATTGCTACCCACGCAAGAAAATGTACACGTCCTTATGCAATACATCTGTGTTTGTTCACTTTAATTTATTCTTCTGCCAATGCTAATAGAACAAGAATAATATAATCATATTACGAAAAGTAGTAATGGATCTCGTTAAGTCCTCGGTTGTTGTGTGTATCACTGCAACAACAGGTTATTTCCTAGGTCATGGATGTTATAATATATTCATCAGCTTAAAACTGGAAGAAAAGATGCATATTTGACTAAAAGGTTTACATTTACGAAAATTTATAATTTTGAAAACACAGAACGTTTTTATTTTCCTTAAACATTCCGATTAATCACATCTATTTTAACTTCCAGTCTCAAAATGTCAGTCTCTGTATATCTCTCTTTTTGTGTGTCCGCTTTGCCGTAGCTTTGTCTAATTTAGTTTTCCTAATATCACATTATCATCAGCAACAATGGTAATAAGAAATGTAACCAAAAATATATTGATAGCAATAGAAAGAACTAGGAAAACGATGATATAAACTGAAGCAATGATAATAGTAAGAATGATAAGAGGAATGACAATAATACTACTACTGAAACTTCTACCACCACAACTACTACTACTGTTGCTACTGATAGTAATGATAGTGAAAATGATAAAGATGATAATAATAGTGATACCAGTAATATCAGTGATGATAATAATGATAAGAGTAATGATGATAATGATAATAGTAATAATAGTAATAGTAATAACAATGATGATGATGATTATAATAATAATACTAATACTACTACTAATAATAATAATAACAATAATAATAATAATAATTTATAATATCAAAATGGCATTGATATTATTATCAAGCAGTCCGATTAATCATCTATTAACTGGCAGACTCAATATGTAATTCTACCGCTACCTCCACCACTACTACTATTACTATTGTTACTACTAGTAATGATAATGAAAATTATGATAGTAATAGGATTGGCAATAAAATGATAATCATAATAATAAAAATTATATAATCATAATCGTAACAGTAACAATGATGATGATAATGATTATGATGATAACGACAACAATAATGATAAATATAGTAATGATAATGATAATAGTAACGATAATGACAATAATGATGGTAATGATAATGATAATAGTAACGATAATGACAATAATGATGGTAATGATAATGATTATATAAAAAAATAATGATGATAATAACGACAAAATAATATCAGTCACAATAATAAAACGAAGTAACAACGATGATATCAATATTCATGATAATAATTATTGTTGTAACAACATTAGTAATTATAGAATACTAATATAACTAAAGGCAATGATTATGATGATGGTGAATATAAGAATGAGAATGGAACACTAACCTAACACTAATGGTGATGATAAAAGTAAGAACAGTAATAATAATGATCATGATTAAAATGATGGTAATCATAATACCGATGATAATCATGATGATAACGGTAATATGATGATCATCATCATACTCATAAGAAAAGTACTAACAATAAGAATAAAAAAGAAAGCAAATGGCAATGAGTGTACCTTTGATATAAAATATACAGATAACTGTAGTAAAAATAAAATTTATAATGATAACAATAGTAATAATAATGAAAATGCTAGTAGTAGTAGTATTAATGATAATAATTATTATTATAATAATAGTAATAGCAATAATGATAATAATAAAATAATGATAATAATAATAATGATATTAATAGTGATAAAAATAATAATGATGAAAATACCAATAGTAATAATAGTGATAATAATAGTAATAATGATAATAATAATAACAACGATAATAAAAAATCATAATCCTGATAATGATGATGATGATGATGATTATTGCCAACATTGTTATTCTTATTACCATTACTGATAATAACAATAAAAATGTTGTCAATAATAATGATAATAACATTAATAGTAATGAAAATAATGATAATAACATTAATAGTAATGAAAATAATGATAATGATATAAATGATAATTATATTAATATTGATAATAATAACAACAATAACAATAATAGCAATAATTAATGAAAATCACGATGAAAATAATGATAATATTGATAATAACAATAACAGTTTTGGTAATAATAATACTAGTAATCGTAATAGCAAAGAGACGGATAATAATTCTGATGATCATGATGATAAATATGATAATAGCAATGACGAAGATTATAACGATAACGAGGATGATGATGACGTTGATGGTGATTATAATGAAAGTGATGATAGTAATGATAATAATGATAACTATAATAATAACAATAATAATAATAATAAAGTTGATAATAATAATAATAAAATAATAATGTTAATAATTATAATAACAATAATAATAACAATAGTAATAATGATAATGATCATATCAATCATAATAATGACAATAATAATGTTAGTAATACAAACAACATCAAAACCACAACAGACACAACCACAATGATAAAATTTTTAATAATGATTATGATAATGATCATAAAAGCAGCAATGATGATGATGATGTGTATTGCTGCCATTATTTCCGCTAATGGTAGCAACGCTGATTTTTATTATATTTTATTAAAGTGATGATAATAATTATGCCAATAACTGTAATAGCAACTTAAAGAAATATTGTGATAGCGGTAATCACAAAAAAACAAAGGGCTTTCAGTAATGAAGATGACTGTAAGAAGAACCATAATATGTACAATGCTGATACTGATGATGATACTAAAAAGGATGATATTGATAATATAATGGCACACACACACGTGTATGTATGTATGTATGTATGTATGTATGTATGTATCTATCTATCTATCTATCTATCTATCTATCTATCTATCTATCTATACACACAACAATAGTAAACAAGTAACCATTATCATTACGATAATGAAAATGATAATAGAAGAAACGATATCGATTGCGATGCTGTTCATTAATAATAATGATAATCACAATCATAGCTTGCTACTTGATACTGGCGATTGTGATAATAATGGTGATAATGTGAAGCAGTTCTTTAAAGAATTGTTTAAAGGAGTGCTTTTCGGTTTGTGTTCACCATAATTAAATCAATCTACCTGATATAAAAGTTGAATTCAATCTTGGTGATTATTACGGTACTCATGACAGAATAATAAAAGTCAGAGATGATTATATTCAAAAAGATGATGAGAGTAAAAATTATAGTTTTTGTAGAATTGTTGTTTGAGTATAAGAATGCATAAGTAAATATGTAGAAATGTCGAAATCGTTGAACAGGTGCATTTGGACACAGATTTGCAATACTTTTTTATTATTTGTTTTATTCAAAACAATTCGTTAAGTGCAACAATACTGTACAATACTGCATTAAGATCGTTATAAGTAATATAACATGAAATATTATCGTGTCATTTTGGCCCTCAAACAGATCTACTGCGGAAAGCCATAGAAATTAGAAGGGCGAGAGGGACGAGAAGGGGTGCTGTATCCCTGAGAAGGTCCTTGACGGGCGCGCTCGATTTGCCTAAGGGCGTGGGCGGGGATGGGGTGAGGGAAGGCTGGCGCCACGGGAAGGAAGGGCGATTGAGGCTGGAAGCCGTTCTCGTCAGCTACGAAGCGAAGCTCAAACAGTTGTCCGTCAGGAAGAGTGAAGCTGAAAAAGATAGAATGATTGTATCTGTCTTTTCGGAATGAACAAATCAAAAGTATGAACCATGTTCCTTTATGAAAAGAATTTTGATATATGTAGCGACACTCACGAGTAGGATCCAGACATGGCTGTGACGGGACCCTCCTTGGCGGGAATAGGCGATCCACTTTCCTGGCGTGAGATGCCGTCACCGGTCTCAACGTTGAAGCTGTAAGCGCCGGCGTCGGGGTGGACGCGGTCGTCCACAAGGATGGGCACTACTGGGCCGGGAGCAGACCTCGGTGCGGAGTAGGTTGGCTGGGGAGCAGGTCTTGGGGAAAAGGAAGGGCGAGATGCAGGTCGCGACCTGTGGCTGAAGGCTGAAGAAGGTTGTGGAGAGGCATACCCGAAGTGACTGGGGAGTCTGTCAGCCATGCAGACTGATACAAGTGCAGCGAATGCAAACTGAGAAGTTAGAATAAGATATCGTATTAATTTTATCTTAAAGTCTTCTGTGAATTTTCTAATACATTTGTAAGTTAATATAGATCACTGGAAAAGCCTACCGAACAGAAAAAAAGTGTTACTGGGCGATTTAAATTGTCTTGAAATTCTCCGTGATTTTTCTAACTGAATGTGTCATGTTCATATATCTTTTGCAGACTTACTATCTTCATGACGGCGGAGGGTGTGGCGAGTCGAATGGCTCAAGAGGTAAGTGATGCCGGTCTCTCGCACCAAGCTTTATATACCAAGTGGAAGTGTCAGGGTCAAGGTGGCATCATCACTGCTACCCACGCAAGAAAATGTACACGTCCTTATGTAATACATCTGCGTTTGTTCACTTCAATTTATTCTTCTACCAATGATAACAGGAAGGGAGTAATAAAATCCTATTACGAAAATTAGTAATGAATCTCGATAATTCCTAGGTTGTTGTGTGTATCACTGCAACAAAAAGGTTATTACTTACGTCATGAATTTCATATCATGAAGAAAAATAAACATTCAGTGCAATATATGACAAGAAGGTTTACATCCCCTTATATCTATGATAATGAAAAAAAATCCCATAAACATTCTATTTCGAATACCTGACTCAATATGTAAGTGTCTGTATATCAGTCCTTTTCTCTGTCCAATTTGCCGTTGCTTTAATTTACTAATACCTCATTATCATCAGCGACAATAATAATAAATAATACCAAATGTATAATAATAATAGCAGCAGAAATCATAATAATGATAAAATTAAAGCTAATAATGAAAATATAGTAATACTAATGATAGTGATACTAGAAATAACGCTAATGATGAGGATAATAATATTGATAGCAATGACAAAAAAATGATAACAGTAGTAATAAGGATACCAATAATAAGGACAGTGATTACAACAACAATAATAATGATACTTATAATACTAATCATAGCATTAATGATGATGATGATAATGATGCTAATAATAATGATAATGATAATGATAATAATTATCATTATCATCATTATTATAATTATAATAATGATAATAATAGTAATGATAATAACGATAATAATATCAGCTATAATAATAATAAAACAGTAAAAATTATGATAACGTTGATTATGATAATAATAATTGTTACAAAATTACAAAATTACAACCATTACAACTAAGGACAATAATAATGACAACGGTGAATATAGGAATGAAAACAGAAAAATAGTAATAATGGCAAAGGTTATAAAAGTTATGTAGTGATGATGGTAATGATAGTGATGATAAAAACAAGAACAACAGTAATAATAATGATAATGATAACAACGATGATAATCATGATAATAACGGCAATGATGATCCTGTATTAATAATAAAAAATGATAATTGTACTTTTGATATGAGCTATGTAGATAATAGTAGTAAAGGTAAAAATTATGTTTATAGTGATAATAATACTGATAATAGTAGAAATAATGATAGTAGTAGTTGTAGTAATAATAATAATAATAACAATTATAATAATTATGGTAATGATAATAATGATAATCATAATAATGAAAATAGTAAAAATATTAATGATAATAATAATAATAGTAGTAGTAATAACAAGGTTAATAATAACAATAATATTAGTGGTGATAATAGTTATACTACTACTACTAATGATAATAATAAAAACAACAACAACAATGATAACGCTGATAATAGCGATGATATTAATAATAATAATAATAATAGTTGATGATGATGATGATGATAATTATGATTATGATAATGATAATAACAGTGATGATAATGATACTGATATTAATAATAATAACAGTAATGGTAATGATATTGATTATAAACAACAATAACGAAAGTGTTAATAATACTGATAAAAATGAAGATAAAAAATGATGAAATTGAAGATAGCAATAACAATGATGACAATAATAACAACAGTAAGAGTAATAGTAATGAAAAAATGCTAATGATAATGATATTGATAGTAATGATGATAATACTGATAATAATGATAGCAGTAGTAGTAGTAGTAACAGTAATAATAATAATAATAATAGTAATAATAATAATAAGAAGAAGAATAATAGTAATAATAGTAATAATAATAATAATAATAATAATAATAATAATAATAACAATTAATTATTAATAACAGTATCAATAATAGCAATAACAATAGCAATAATTAATTATATCAGTGATAGTAATATATTAATACTAATACAAAGGATAATAATGATTATAATAATGATGATAAGAAGAAGAAGAAAAAGAAAAGCAAAAAAAAAAAAAAAAAAATGGTGATAATAAACGTAATTATGTTGATAATTATTGTACTATTGCCGCTAATGATGACAACGCTGATCTTTATTATGATATCAGTAATCAAAGTGATGATAATTATTATGAGAGTAACTGAGGTAATAATTAAAGAAATAGATAGAAGCAT
>NC_051394.1:19060644-19063144 GCF_015228065.2 Penaeus monodon
CTCAACGTAACAGATTGTCGAACGAATTGGGAAAGTGTTTACGTATTTTCCATAAGGCACCACTTTTAGCCGAGGACTTTCTGTACGTATGTGATCGTCCACTGCTTTCAGTTCATTGTTTTACGAATATAGGTTTCGAATGGTGAGAAAAGTGACAATATGAATAATAAAAAGGAAGAAAAAAGAAATAAAAACGGAAGTGGGAAGTAAAACACACACACACACCACGCACGCACCACCACCACCACACACACACACACACACACACACACACACACACACACACACACACACACACACACACACACATACATACATATATATATATATATATATTTATATAAATATATTATATATATATATATATATATATATATATATACATATATATATATATATATATATATATATATATATATTTATATAAATATATTATATATATATTATATATATTTATATAATCTGGCGCTTTTATAAGCATTTTTGTGGGGGGGTCCACCACTAGAAACAAGGAAAAAAAATCGAAATTTGATTTTTTTCCCTAAACCGTATCATAATTCACTATAGGTATGCTGTTTCTACCTTTAAAAAATCGCAATATTTTTGGCATCAGGAATTAATTTCTACGTTCGAAATCCAAAAAACTATTATGCTCAAATTCATATTACAATGCTAATAAGAAACAAATTATTCTTTCTTAAAAATTAATAGGTCAGTCCAAACGGATCGAATAGTGCTGGGGAAAATACTGATTATAATAAACAGTTTTCATAATGGATACCTGAAATTTAATGTGATCCTCCCACACATACAACAAAAATGAAAGTTACGTTCACGTAAGATAAACACGTCAATATAAAGACAAAATTTCAATACAAATAATCTAAAAATAGAGACTGGAGGTTATGTGGTCTCCAATGAAAACTAAGAAACATGTTTGCTCTAAATTTGAAACACATGACCTTCAAAAATGCCTAGATTCACGAGACAAATCAAAAAGTCATCCCGAATAGAAAAAGAGAAAAACGTTGACAACCGTAACACAAATTGTTTGAAGATTTCTGTGCAATAAATACGCTATAAAACAAACAATATTTTTTCTTTATCATTAGAGCGTGTGTGTGTGTGTGTGTGTGTTTATGTGTGCATGCATATATGTATGTATATATAGGAAGATAAGGATAAGTCCGATATGCGAAGCTTAGCCTCGCCCGGGCTATGCCATGAGGGGAGCCCGGCCTGTGTCGACTAATGCCGACTCATTCACGTGTGTCAGCTGGTGCTGACTCGGCTGAACCTAGTCCTTACCCGCTGTGGTGCCCAGCCACAGCAATATCCTCCAGGCGACAATTATAGGAGGATCTCATATAAACCGATTAAAATGTGTCATACTGCAAAATGTCATCTAAGCTTTCAAAACAATATCGAATTTAACATTATTGTTTCATTCACTTCCCTACTGTAATCTGATACGCAGTTTACCGGATGGGCTTTCGTATTTACATGATGCTGCAGGAAGATTACAAGCAGATTTGGCCACTGATGCGCCTCTCCCAGCCTCACTGTTTGTGTGAACTAAGAACTGCTTATTAAAGTTATCAAAGCAGGTGTACCAATTATGTGTAGGAAACAAATTAACATGTAAGCGTCAAACACGTAAACGAGCACACAACACTTCACATACTTGTACATATACAAAAACAAACACACGCACACATGCACACATACAGCCATGATCACTGACGTTGGTCCCATGTGTCTTAGATTTCGCGTGTAAATGTCATGGTCAAGGAGGCACAGGCAGTACCACTCACGCAAGTCATGTATTGTGACTAAGAGCCGATACTGGTGCTGGAAAACGGATTAAGTTTGAGTAATAACGATTTCAAGAAATAGAATATACAGTTGTTTCCATATTTCTGGAGTAATGATGCTTTAATCGCTAATTTTGTGTTCAGCTATTAAAATAATATGTAACATTTACAAAGACAAAGGGCCATTAATAAATAACTAAACATTATATAATGCAAAAACAAACAGCTGACAATAAGAGCTCTAAGAACAGTAAAAAAATACACTTTTCTTTACCGTCACTGCTGTTGTATGTGTAACTATACTGATAAGGGCATATGATATGCAAGTTTGTGTGTGCACACACACACACACACACACACACACACACACACACACACACACACACACACACACACACACACACACACACACACACACACACACACATATATGTATTTACTATATACATACATATATATGTGTGTGTGTGTGTGTGTGTGTATATATATATATATATATATATATATATATATATATATATATATATATATATATATTATTTATTTATTTATTTATTTATATAAGTCGTTACAGATTTTCAATTTAGTCAAGAGAGTGAAAACAGCTATTTCGTCAACAAGGTGGTTGTGGTAGTGTTGTTGTTGAGCTCGGGTTTCATCTTACGGATCAACAAAGACTCCGAGAT
>NC_051394.1:19070644-19093144 GCF_015228065.2 Penaeus monodon
TGGCGTGAGATGCCGTCACCGGTCTCAACGTTGAAGCTGTAAGCGCCGGCGTCGGGGTGGACGCGGTCGTCCACAAGGATGGGCACTACTGGGCCGGGAGCAGACCTCGGTGCAGAGTAGGTTGGCTGGGGAGCAGGTCTTGGGGAAAAGGAAGGGCGAGATGCAGGTCGCGACCTGTGGCTGAAGGCTGAAGAAGGTTGTGGAGAGGCATAGCCGAAGTGACTGGGCAGCTTATCAGCCAAGCAGACTGATACAACTGCGGTGAAAACAATCTATAAAAAAAAATAAAAAAAAGCGTCAAATTGATTAATTACATTCATAAGCCACTGGAAATAATTTTTAAATGGCTCTAAGTATTCCTATTATGTTTTTTTTTCCGAAATGCAAGTTACATGCAGTTATGATCCTATGTGACACTGAAATGTATTGGCAAACTTACAAGCTTCATAACGGTGGAGGTAGTGGCGTCTCGGAGGGCTCGGCAGGTGACTGATGTTAGCCTCTCATGCATCGCTTTATATACCACGAGCTCCTGTCACGGTCAAGGCGACTCCATCACACCCACCCATGTATGGCATTGCTGATGCTTTCACGTGGTATACAAAGTATCTAAAGATTTTGACTTTCATTTAGCACATTGCTACTAGTATTAGCAGACTTTTTTGTTTGCGGTAAATGGTTTTATACTCAAGGAGCAGAAGACCTGCCCTTGAAAAAAAGTCAAAGAAAGAAAATCTGATTGTCTTCAAGGAAAACGACCAGACAACGTACGGCATTCTCTTACCGTTTCATTACTTTCCGGTCAGATTTAACCTCTGTCGAAGTTACTTGTAGAATCACAATTCTACTCCCAATTTGTCATTTGCCTTCCAGAGGTTTCGTAACATTCTACGTGTAACGAGTATCTTTTTCTGTGGAACTGATATCTGCTTCGACCTTGTGGGAGTAAGTTCATTTTTAATCAGTGTCTCCTTACAATGACTTTTTGAATTATATAAACAGACAAAACAAAACAAAAATATAAATAATAATAATACATTTCTCACGGTCTTTATTTCACTTGTTGTCATTAATAATACTAATGACAATAAAGTTAATAATGACAATGATAATGAAAGTGATAATAATATCAATATTAGTGTTATTACCATTATCATTACCATTTTTAGTATCATTATTGTTGTCATTATTATTATTAACATTATTATTAATATTCTTATTGTGATCATTTTCTTATTGTTATTGTTATTACTATTATTTCTTTTATCATTACTATTATTATCATTATTACTATTATTGTCGTAATTATACTTCTTATTCTTGTTGTTGTTGTTGTTGTTGTTGTTGTTGTTGTTGTTGTTGTTGTTGTTGTTGTTGTTGTTGTTGTTGTTGTTGTTGTTGTTTTTCTTATTATTATAATAATCTTTGTATTGTTACAATTGTTATTGTTATTCTTATTACAAACAATATCATTATTGTTATTACTATCATTATGATTACTATTATCATTATTATTATTATCATTATTATTATTATTTCTATTATTATCATTATTATTATTATTCTTTTTTTTATTACTATTATTGTTATTGTTATTATTACTATAATTGTTATTGTTATTATTACTATTATTATTATTATCATTATTATGTTGCTATTATTATTATTTTTATAGTAACAATAATAATAATAAAAATAAAATAATCATCATTATCAGCATTGTTATTATCATCATTATAAACATCATTATTTTCATTACCGTTATTATCATTATGATAATTACCATTTTCATTATTAGTAAAAAAAAACAATAATAAATAATGATAATACATTTCTCACGTTCTTAATAATGTTAATGATAATGATATCAATATTATCAGTATAATCATTATTTTCATTATTATTACCATTTTAGTATCATTATTATTGTCATTATTATTATTAACATTATTATCATTGTTGTTGTTGTTGTTGTTGTTGTTGTTGTTGTTATCGTTATTATTATTTTTTTTTTTACTATTTTTTATTATTATTATCATTATTATTATTATTATTATTATTATAGTAACAACAATAACAACAACAACAACAACAACAAAACAACAATAATAATAATAATGAAAGGACAATAATAATTATAATTATCATTATTATCATCATTATTGATATCATTATCATTATTATCATTACTATTATCATTACGATAATTATCATTATTATCAGTTAATAACGATAATGATAATGGTAGTATTGATGATAATAATAGTAATGATAATAATAATAATAATAATAATAATAATAATAATAATATTATTATTATTATTATTATTATTATTATTATTATTATTATTATAATCATTATCATTATCATTATCATTATCATTATCATTATCATTATCATTATCATTGTTATTATTATTATTATTATTATTATTATTATTATTATTATTATTATCATCATCATCATTATTATTATCATTATCTTATTATTATTATTATCATTATTATCATTATTATCATTATTATTATTACTATTATTATTATTATTATCATTATTATTATTATTATTATTATTACCACTACTATTTTCATTACTATTGTTATTATTGTTATTATTATTATCATCATCATCATCATCATCATCATCATCATCATCATCATCATCATCATCATCATCATCATCATCATCATCATCATCATCATTATCACCTTTATTATTATTATTATCATAACTATCATAATTATCATTATTATTATTCTAAATTATTATCATTATTATCATTATCAAAATTGTCATTATTATCACTATGATCATCATCATCATTATCATTATTTCAATAGTTTTTGTTATTATTATCTTCATTATTATCATTATAATCAATATCATTATCATTATCTTTATAATATTATTATTATTATTATCATCATCATTATCATGATGATGATAGTTATTATTATCCTTATAATAATAATATCTTTAAAAATTATTACTATTATTGTCCTTGCCATTATTGTTGTTAATTATTATTGTTGCTAGTGCTGTTGTTATTATAATTATCATCATTATCATTATTATTTTTATCAGGATTATTATTACCATTATTATCATTATTATCATCATCACCCTCATCACCATCATCATTATTATTATCATTATCATATTTATCATTATTGTAAAAGCTGTTATCAGTACTATTTTTGAATATTGTTGTTGTTCTTAGCATAATATTACTGTTATTTTTATTATAATTCATTATTTTATCTAATAATTATTATCATGATAATTATTATTTTATTATTTTTATTATTGTTATTTTATCATTATTATTGTCGTTGTTGTTGTTATTGTCATCATCATCATCATTATCATCATCAATATTACTATTATTTTTCTCAACATTATTAGTATCATTATCATCATTTTTATTATCATTATCATTATCACCATTATCATTATTGTCATTATTATCATCAACATCACTATCAATACAACAACTATAATGATGATATATAATATATATATATAATATATAATATATAATATTATATATAATAATAATAATAATGATAATAATGATTATTATAATAATAACGATAATAACAGTTATTATTATTTTTATTGTTATTATCATCACTTTCAGTATTAGTATAATTTTTATCAGCGCTAGTGTTACCATTATTATGACGTTCTTACTTTTTCGCCATTATTGTGATAACGTTGTTATCATCAAAATCCTCATTGTTAATTATTACTTTGATTTGTTTGCTATAATATGTAATATAACATCAATGCAATGCAAACCAGTGAACTTTAAAATCATTTTTTCACGATTCACATGATTATTAAATGTCATTTCTACTATTAGTGTTACTATGAACACTGTTGTGATTATCATCATTTCCAACATTTCCAATCATTATTACTGTCATTTTGCTCTTAAATATATCTTATTATCATCACCATTGTTGGCTTTACTGTGATAAATGTTATTACTGTTATTGGAATTGTTACCATTTTTATCATCTTTATCGTTGTTATTGCAATACAGGATTTATTGTTGTTATTACCACTGTAATTGTGCTTACTGCCTAGGATTATTATTATCGTTTTAGCTGTAATAGCCTATGATAAAAGTGAAATTCTACAAGCAGATCATAGAAGAAAAGAGAAATGGAAGGAAGAGAGACACACACACACACACACACACACACACACACAGAAAGAGAGAGAGAGAGAGAGAGAGAGAGAGAGGGGGGGGGGGTATGTAGCGAGAGAGGGGCACAAAGAGAGAAGGGGAATGGAGAGATGGAGAGAGTGAAAAAGAGAAAGTCTGAGAAAAAGAAAAGAAAAGAAAAGATAGGGATTGATAAGAGAAAGCAACAAAGAAATAAGCTTATGCTAGATATATGTTATCCATTCGATGACATATGAATGCTATATATGTGGCGAACACAATTTGTATGTGTAGTTTGTAAAAACGGAGAAGGGACTATCAGGAAGTCACAATTGCATAGTGGTCCAAGTTTAGCAGTCCTAATTTCCCTTTTTCTTCAAGTCCATTACTGACGGGGTGGGGTCAAATAATTTAATAAGAAAAAGAGATGCAAGGCTAAATACTTTTTGCAGTTATATTCCTCAAAAATATAATACTCATTCAGAAACAGGCACGCACCGGCACGCACTCGCATGTTGCATAAGACAACTCCTTGCGTGGGCGGCAGTGATGATGCTACCTTGACCGAGGCACCTCACTTGGTATATAAAGTCTGGTTCGAGAAACCGGCATCATTCACCTCCTGAGCCATTCGACTCGTCACACCCTCCACTATTATGAAGATCGTAAGACCACGAAAAACCTTCACATAATACTGTATATGAAAATGGAATAACTAAACAAAATCACACTGGATGATAGTACAACTGAATCAGTATATTCATTTCTTTTCAGATTGCATTCGCCGCTGTTGTATCAGTCTGTCTGGCTGACAGACTGCCCAGTCATTTCGGCTATGTTTCTCCGCAACCTCCTTCATCCTTCAGCCACAGGCCGCGACCTGCATCTCGCCCTTCCTTTTCCGCACCAATACCTGCTCCCCAGCCAACCTACTCCGCACCGAGGTCTGCTCCCGGCCCAGTAGTGCCCATCCTTGTGGACGATCGCGTCCACCCAAACGCCGGCGCTTACAGCTTCAACGTTGAGACCGGTGACGGCATCTCACGCCAGGAAAGTGGATCGCCTATTCCCGCCAAGGAGGGTCCCGTCACGGTCATGTCTGGCTCCTACTCGTGAGTGTCGCTATTAATTATATCAAAATTTATTTGATAAAGAAATATGAATACTATCTCTCACTATCCATTGCGAAACAATATAAATTCAGCCAATCCATCTATTCCAGCTTCACCCTCCCTGACGGGCAACAGTTTGAGCTTCGCTTCGTAGCTGACGAAAACGGCTTCCAGCCTCAGTCGCCCTTCCTTCCCGTGGCGCCAGCCTTCCCTCACCCCATCCCCGCCCACGCCCTTAGGCAAATCGAGCGCGCCCGCCAAGGACCTTCTCAGGGATACAGCGCCCCTTCTCGTCCCTCACGCCCTTCTAATTCCTATGGCTTTCCTCAGTAAAGTCTTCTAGTGGCGAAATGCTACTGGAATATATTATTTATAACGATATTGATGTACTGTACAAAGATGTTACATTTAACGAACTTTTGCGAATAAAAGATATGAAAAAGGAAACATTCGCTTACTGAATATACCATATCCGTTTACATTATTTTGGTTCTATCTGATAGCATCTTTATGCATTATTCTACGTTGTGCATATGTAGTCGGCCCTGTCAAAGGTGACAACAGTTGTAACTCATCAGGCCAGTCATCACTTAACTATCCGTTATTCTTTATTATAGATTTTATTAAATAACTGTGATGGTTTTTGTTGTTACTACATACACTGCATTATAATACGTATCTATACACAATATCACCACTATCATCATTACTGTTACAGGAATGGCGACACAGAAGTTTTTGTTGTTACTTTTACCATCTTTGATACTCACATGATGGTAAAAGTTGGTATGTTTGATATTGTGTGTTGAAAATAGTTAGGGATAAAGAAAGGCAGATTTTCTTAGGAAGAAAAGAGAAAAGTCCCAAGAGAAAGCAAAAAATCATATTTTCATTGTTATCATTAGTTATTATTGTTGTTTCTGGTATCACAATGTTTATCATTATTATATCTCTCATGATTATTATTATAATAAAAGCAGACCTTTTCGGCAGTAATACGTAAAAATAATGGGACAGGGTAGATAATAATCTATGTAAATGTGATATCCGAGAATGAGGATTCGACACATTTTTTAAAACTTTGTGTATAATGGCAGAATGTCCAAAATAATGTGAAAGAAGTACATGATATAATGGATCGGTTTCATTACCCTGGATCCTTAACAATGAATGATCTAAATGAGTAAGAAAATTATGAGAGATAAAGTAAATCTAGTAAAAGTAGGTTTCCTTTGTTACGTAGTGCAGAGCAAAATTGCACGAAAGTGTTTCGAATAATATAACAGGATATATCACATAAGCACTTTAAATACTACTACACTTTACCAAGAAAAGCTTGCACTTTCACCTTCACTTCTCTGACCCATTTTGTGTTACTTTGTTAACTTTAGGCATTTAAACTCACCCACCTTCACTGCCTGTATTCCGAGCAACCGCGCCACTTCTGCCGCCCTCCTTTTCATTCACAAATATGCATTCTTTAATCCCGCTGACTTTTTTCTTTCTCACAACCTGATCACATTGTTATCCAAGATTATTGTCAATAATTAATAGCTAAACATCTTTTTTACCATAGGATATTCAAAACGATTTGGTATATGTAACATTACACAATGCCATCTTGTTATATATAATGTAACAGGAAATATTCCATTTTAGACACTAGAAAGCTTTACTGCAGAAAGATATAGGAATTAGAAGGACGAGAGGGACGAGAATGGGTGCTGTATCCCTGAGAAGGTCCTTGACGGGCGCGCTCGATTTGCCTAAGGGCGTGGGCGGGGATGGGATGAGGGAAGGCTGGCGCCACGGGAAGGAAGGGCGACTGAGGCTGGAAGCCGTTCTCGTCAGCTACGAAGCGAAGCTCAAACAGTTGTCCGTCAGGAAGGGTGAAACTGGATGAGATGGAAAGGCTGTATTTAAGTTGTTTCGCAATGGATAGTAAAAAATATCAACCATGTTCCTGTATCAAATAAATTTTGATATAATTAATAGCGACACTCACGAGTAGGAGCCAGACATGGCTGTGACGGGACCCTCCTTGGCGGGAATAGGCGATCCACTTTCCTGGCGTGAGATGCCGTCACCGGTCTCAACGTTGAAGCTGTAAGCGCCGGCGTCTGGGTGGACGCGGTCGTCCACAAGGATGGGCACTACTGGGCCGGGAGCAGACCTCGGTGCGGAGTAGGTTGGCTGGGGAGCAGGTATTGGGGCGGAGAAGGAAGGGCGAAATGCAGGTCGCGACCTGTGGCTGAAGAAGGTTGTGGAGAGGCATAGCCTGGGTAGCCTGTCGGCCACGCAGACTGACATAACAGCAGCGAATACAAACTGAAAAAAGGTTACTGTGTGGATTAATTGTCATAAAATAGGGAATTGTCTTTGTAATTTACATGTTAAGATATTTTTGGCCGATATGAGATATATTGCATACTTTCGATCTTCACGACTGCGAAGGTGTGACGAATGGACCAGGAGGTGACTGATGCCGGTGTCTCAGACCAAGTTTTATGTACCGAATGGAAGTGTCAGGTCAAGGTGCCATCATCACTACCAGCCCTGCATTATGCAATATATTTGTGTGTGTAATATTTCTTGATGTATTCTTTGTTATTATTTCTGTCTTGCCATTGCACTCTTTTCAATGTAGATCATACAAATCTTAATACGAAAAAGGGGGGATCATAATACATAAATTAATTCTTTTATTTCTTTCTACCTATCACAAAACTATTGGAAGAGAGGATGGTGAACGTTAATGCTTAAGGAAAAATAGTATTCATCTCCATTTCTGACGAAATATTTGTTTTCTAGAAAATCTGTAATTTTCAAAACCAGCATTTTTTTTCTTAAATTTTCTTAATTCTTAACTGCCAATATTAGTGTCTCTTTCTCTGTTTACCTCTTTGTCCCCTCGCCTTTTCCCTTTCCTCTTTGGTTTCTTTCACTTGTTTGTAATCGTGTGTAATTAATATAAAAAAACGATAAATTATAAAAGCAATAATGTAGGCTGCAATTATCATAATAATAATGGCAATATTAACTACAATGCTACTCATACTACTACTGTTACAGTTACTAATACGGCTGTTGATGTTGCTGCTACTACAAATAATGAAAAAATGTTACTGGTGAAAAAAGTGAATATGAAAATGAAAAATATACTATAATGTCAGCTGAGTAGAAGGATATGTACTGTAAAATACGGCTTGACTTTTTAATGGTCTTACTCGGAACAACATTGTACAACGTATTAAGATCGATATAAATAATATAACCTGAAATATTCTTGTATCGTTTTTGGCATTACAACTTTCTACTGAGGAAAGCCATAGAAATTAGAAGGGCGAGAGGGACGAGAAGGGGCGCTGTATCCCTGAGAAGGCCCTTGGCGGGCGCGCTCGATTTGCCTAAGGGCGTGGGCGGGGATGGGATGAGGGAAGGCTGGCGCCACGGGAAGGAAGGGCGACTGAGGCTGGAAGCCGTTCTCGTCAGCTACGAAGCGAAGCTCAAACAGTTGTCCGTCAGGAAGAGTGAAGCTGGAAGAGATGAATTGATGGTATATGTCGTTTCACAATGAATTGTGCCAATGTATGAATCATGTTCCTTTATCAAAGGAATTTGTATAATATTGTAGCGACACTCACGAGTAGGATCCAGACATGGCTGTGACGGGACCCTCCTTGGCGGGAATAGGCGATCCACTTTCCTGGCGTGAGATGCCGTCACCGGTCTCAACGTTGAAGCTGTAAGCGCCGGCGTCTGGGTGGACGCGGTCGTCCACAAGGATGGGCACTACTGGGCCGGGAGCAGACCTCGGTGCGGAGTAGGTTGGCTGGGGAGCAGGTCTTGGGGCGGAGAAGGAAGGGCGAGATGCAGGTCGCGACCTGTGGCTGAAGGCTGAAGAAGGTTGTGGAGAGGCATAGCCGAAGTGACTGGGCAGTCTATCAGCTAGGCAGAATGATACAAGTGTGGCGAATGCAAACTGAAAAGTTATTACATATTGTGTTAAGTTGTCTTTCTAAATGATCTATAAGATAATATCAAACATTACATACAGCTGCGGGGAATCGACCTGTAAATATTAAAAGTGTTACTGTGCTCATTAAATTGTCTTGTAATACCCTTTGAGTTCTATAACTGAATTTGTAACATGTTCCTATATCTCTTTTAGACTTACAATCTTCATGGCTGCGGAGGGTGTGGCGAGTTGAATAGCTCCGGCGGTGAGTGATGTCGGTCGCTCGAACCAAGATTTATATACCAAGTGGATGTGTCAGGGTCAAGGTGGCAGCACCATTGCTACCCGTCCTTATGCAATACGTCTGTTCTTGCTCACTTTTATCTTTCTTGATATTGCCACACATAATATTTATTCTCCTATCAATAATACTAGAAAGAGAATGATAAAATTATTGTACAAATGCTAATGAATCTCGTTATCCTCGCTTGTTTAGGTGTATCATGCACCAACTGCAACAAAAGGGTTATTGCTTGGGTCATGAATATCATATATTTACCATCGTAAAACTAGAAAAAATACAGTCATTGCCATATTTGACAAAAAAAAAATATATATATACATTCCAGAAAATCTATAATTTTGAAAACCTTTTTTTTCTATCATCTACCTGAAGTCAGTCTTAGTATATAATTCTCTGTATACCTTTTTTTTTTTTTTTTTTTTTTTTTAGTACTGTCCAGTTTGCCGTTGCTTTATTTACTTATTTGTTATTATTCTATTTATTTTTTTGTTTGTTTTGTTTACTAACATCACACTGTTGTCCACGACAAAGATGATAACAAATGTAACAAAACAAACACATACATTGATGATAGCGATAGAAAGAACAAGGACAGCAATGCTATAAATTGAAATACTACTACTGCTACCACCACCACCATAATGATAATAACAATAATAGTAATAACGATAATAGCGACAATAATGATATCAATAATATCAATAATGAATATTAATATACGATAATGATAGTAATAATAATCATTGTAAAAATGATCAGTGATAATAGTGATCATAACAATATTAATAATAATGACTACTGCTACTTCTACTAAGGACATTGGTAACGATAATGATAAATATAAGAAAGGAAAATAAGAAATAAGAAAATAAAAATAAGAAATAAGAAAAATAGGAGTAAAGGCAATGGTTATAAATATAATGCAATAATGCAAGTCATGACGTGAATAATCATGACGTAAATGATTATAATAAGAACAACAATGATAATGATAATAACAATGATAATGATAATTATAATGGTAACAACGATGTTAATAATGATAATAATAATAAGGGTGATAATTCTAAAAATAATATCAACAATAAAAAAAACAAATTATATTGATTATTCCTTGTGATATGATCTTTGAATATAATAATAGTAATAATGAAGATTATAGTGACAATAATGATAGTAACAGTACTAGTAATGTTGATAATAATAATAACAGTAATGATAATAATAAGGATGGTAATAATAATGGTGACAATAACAATAAAAGTGATAATAATAATAACAACATCAATAATAATGATAATAATGATAATAGTAATAATGATAATAATAATAATAATAATAAATAAATAAATAAATAAAGATAACATTAATAATAATTTAAATAATAACAACAATAATGTTGACAAAATATTGACAACAACAACAACAAAATAATGACAATGATAATAATAACAGAAGTAAGAATGATAACAAGGATTATTACAAAAAATAATAATATTAAGAATAATGATAAAAATGATGATGACAATAGTAAAAATAATAATAATAGTAATAGAAATGATGATAGTAAGGGTAGTGAAAATAATAGTAAGGATAATAATAGTAATGATAATGATGATAGTGATAATAATAATGATAATAGTAATAATAATAATAATAATAATAATAATAATAATAATAATAATAATAATAATAATAATAATAATAATATTATTATTATTACTATTATTATTGTTATTATTATTATAATTATTATTGTTATTATTATTATTATTATTATTGTTGTTGTTATTGTTGTTGTTATTATTGTCATTAATATTATCATTATCATTATTATTATTATCATTATTATTATTTTATTATTATTATTATTATTATTACTATTATGATGATGATGATTATTATTATTAACATTACTACTACTACTACTATTACTATTATCTTTTTCATTATTATTACCAGAGTAATGAGAGCAATGATAATGATGACTATAATGATTTTGATGTAATAATGGTGATAATAATGATCATAATGATTACGATAATGATAATAATTGTAACGATAATAATGCTACTACTATTCTACTTAACTACTGCTATTACTAATGATGATAAGGATAATGTAAATGATAATTATGACAGTAATAATAATTATAGATTAATAGTAATTGTTTTTAATGATAATGATAATAATGATAATGATAATATGAATGATTACAATAACAATAATGATAACAGTAATGACAAAATGTTATTGTTAATACTAAAGATATAATGTTATGATAACGAATATAATAAGAATTTGAATGAATATATAACAATGAAAGTAATTATATTAATTATTATGATAATACCGTAATGATAATAATAATAATGAATATGAAAATAATAAAGGTCATGATAATCATAATAATTATAATAAAATTATAATAACAGTGATAATAATGATGAGGATGAGGAGGATATTAGCAATGATAATGACAATGATAATGATTTTAATGAAAATGGTGATCGTAATAATAATAATATAATAATAATAATAAACTCTGGATGATAAAACAACCAACGCAATAACTTGATTCATGTTTTCCGTTTGTGCTTGCGGTGGTTAAATAATGATGATGAGGATGAGGAGAATAATAGTAATGATAATAATAACGATAATGATTATAATGAAAATGGTGATAGTAATAATAATGATGATAGAAAAAACACTGGATTTTAAGACAACCAACACAATAACTTGATTCATTTTTCGGTTTGTGTTTGCCGTGTTTAAATCAATCTACCTAATATAAATGTTGATATTAATGATAATAATTATCATGATGATGATACTATATTCGTTACATATTAATAGGGATTAGAGATGGTACTAATTACATGCAGGAAGCTAATTAGCATAGAAATGATAGTATATCAACTTCTGTAGCCTTGTAGCTTGACTGTAAGAATTTGTAGGTAAGGTTGTAGAAATGTCGAGCAAATGCATATGGATATAAATGTGTAAAAAGCATTACAAACATTTACATATTAATTTGTAGGTTGAGGAGAAGGATATGTAATGTACAAGACTTTTTTTTATCTATTTTATTCGAAACATTTGGTTAAGTGCAACAATATTGTACAATGCATTGATCGTTATAAATAATATAAATTAATTTTTTCTTATGTCACCTAGGTACTAAAAAGGTCTACTGAGGAAAGCCATAGAAATTAGAAGGGCGAGAGGGACGAGAAGGGGCGCTGTATCCCTGAGAAGGTCCTTGGCGGGCGCGCTCGATTTGCCTAAGGGCGTGGGCGGGGATGGGTGAGGGAAGGCTGGCGCCACGGGAAGGAAGGGCGATTGAGGCTGGAAGCCGTTCTCGTCAGCTACGAAGCGAAGCTCAAACAGTTGTCCGTCAGGAAGAGTGAAGCTGAAAAAGATGGAATGATTGTATACGTCTTTTCGGAATGAACAAAGCAAAAGTATGAACCATGTTCCTTTATGAAAAGAATTTTGATATATGTAGCGACACTCACGAGTAGGATCCAGACATGGCTGTGACGGGACCCTCCTTGGCGGGAATAGGCGATCCACTTTCCTGGCGTGAGATGCCGTCACCGGTCTCAACGTTGAAGCTGTAAGCGCCGGCGTCGGGGTGGACGCGGTCGTCCACAAGGATGGGCACTACTGGGCCGGGAGCAGACCTCGGTGCGGAGTAGGTTGGCTGGGGAGCAGGTCTTGGGGAAAAGGAAGGGCGAGATGCAGGTCGCGACCTGTGGCTGAAGGCTGAAGAAGGTTGTGGAGAGGCATAGCCGAAATGACTGGGCAGTCTGTCAGCCAGGCAGACTGATACAAGTGCGGCGAATGTAAACTGGAAAAAAAGAAAATGATATTGTACTGGTAAGTCGTCTCAAAATCTGGTGTGAATCATGTCTAATATATTTCCAGAAAAACCTTGATCAATATTCGATATTTGGCTGACTTACGATCTTCATGTTAGCGGAAGATGTAGTGAGTCGAATGGTTCAGGAGGTGAGTGCTGTCGGTCTCTCGAACCAGGCTTTATATACCGAGTGGGAGTGTCACGGTCAAGGTAGGCAGCATCATTACCACCCACGCAAGTTGTCTATTGCAACATGCGAAAACGTGTAATGTTTCTCGTCAGTCAATCAATTGTTCTGACATATCATGCGTTCAGTTTAACGAAAATTGTCATTTTTCATTTCTGTTTACTTATATCGCAATGCTGAAGGCAGAGAGGAAGAGCCGGAAGTGCTTAAGAAAATATTAAGGCATCTATCTCCATTTTTGAAATAAGATTTACATTCCAGAAAATGTATCGTTTTGAAAACCATAAACCTTTTTTATGAGCTTACTTAATCATATCTTTTAACTGCCAGTTACAATATCTATATGTGTGTCTACATCCCTTTTCTAGTTTTTTTCATTATAGCTAGAGATGATTATGCCAAATGTAATGAATATGATAATGGTAATATTGTTTGAACAGTGACAACAATGGCGTAGAGATAATGTCAATAGTATTATCAATAATAACGGCAATATTACTAGCATTGCTACCACTACTGCTATTAATGGTAACGTGAATGATGGTCATTATAACAAAAAAGTAACAAAAATTAAAAGATAATGCCAATAGTAATAATGATAATAGTAACAGTAATAGTGATAAAAATGATAATCAAAATTATGATGGCGATATAGTAAAACGATGATGATAATGATAACAATGATAATGATGATGATAATAATAATAACGAGAGTAACAATTATAATGATAATGTTTTTGATGGTAAAATCAATTAAAACAATAATAATACTGCTAATAGTAACAATAATAAAAACCATAAAGATGATAATAATGACAAGCATGATAGTAATGCCATCAGTATTACTATACTCGGTGCGGAGTATGTTGGCTGACGAGCAGGTCTTGGGAAGGGAAAGGGAGAGCGAGATGCGACCTGTGGCTAAAAGCTGAAGAAGGTTGTGGAGAGGCATAGCCGAAGTGACTGGGCAGCCTGTCAGCTAAGCAGAGTACAAACTGAAAAAAAATTAATTTGGTGTGTTGATTAAGTTACCATAAACTCTGTAGTGAATTCTCTTACTGAGTGATTTGTGTCAATATATGATAAAGTAATGAATATAACAGTGATAATAAAAAACAGCAAAGATATAATACTACTGCGTTGTCTCAGATTAGATATTTGGCTGACCTACGATCTCCATGGCAACGAAGGGTCTGGCGAGTTGAATGGCTCAGGAGGTGAATGTAATTTTGAAAATCCAAAGCTAATTTTCTTACACAGTCTCATTAACCACCTCGCCAACATCCATTCTCTGTACATCTCTCCTTTCTCCGTTTCTCATTCCTCTTTATCGTTTTTTTTTTATTCCTTTGTTTGTACTAATAACGCATTGTTATCAAAAATGATATGTAACAAGTAATAATGAATATAGTGATATAAAGAACAGCGAAAACAACGATACAAATTGAAGTAATAATTATAGTAATAGCAATGACGACTACACAACTACTACTACTTCCACTGCTACTACAGTAGTTACTGCTTGTAATTATTATGTTAACTCTCAAAACGGTAATAAAAAGGATAGAAAATAATTATATTAACAGCAATAATAGTAATGTCAGTGTAATAAAAGAAATACTGATAATAATAACTAATAATAATAAAAATTATAATAATGATAATGAAAATAATGACAGCAATGAGACAATAATGAGAACGATAATAGTGTTAATGATAACGATAATTTTAATAATATTGATAATAATAATGTTAACGATAAAAAGGACAATGATAAAAGTACTGATAACTATAATAATGATAATGATAATAATGATAATAATAATGGTGAATAATGATAATAACCATCAAAATAACGATACTAATAGAACATATATGGTAATGATAATAATAATAAATGGGATAATGAAAGTGGTAATAACAGCAGTAGTAATAAAAAATAAAGTATAATGATAATAGTTGCAACTCTAATAATTATGATAATGAAATGGTAGTAAATGATAGATGGTAATAGTAATGATAATGATAATTATTATGATAATCGTAATGATAATAAGTTAACAATTATAAAAATGATAGTAGTGGTAATAATGATGATAATAAGAATTATAATAATATAAGAATAGGTATACAACGTTTGGCGCTAACGAGGTGTTAAAGGATATATAAAGAGAAGATATGATGGAACCCTCTATTTGATTGTATTTTCACCTATTTCTCTTGCAACCTCCACGATGTAGATACAAAATTCCAGTCTGTTTAACGCTCAATCCCCACACTAGCGTAAATAGCGAGCAGTAGTTTCCGGATTTTAGGATTAAGAAATCAAAAGTCTCGGCTGGATACTTTGTTATTATTCTTGGGGTTTTATTTTAACGCGGACTGTTTTATTGCTTCGTGTCTTTTGTATTATTTTAAATAAAGCATATGTTTTAGATGTATAGTTTCCCCTTATGCTTTAGGAATATCCATGCTATCCACCATAGTTTATCAAATCTAACGTATACTAAAGTATAAAATAATGTAGTTAGCATAATTTTGCCACAGTAAAGGAGTGATGCTAGCACTACCACGGATCATCAGGTTAAGATGTTAATCTTGTTTTAATAATAGTAAAATTAACCGGTAACCTTTTTGGCTTACAATAATACGTAAGTAAGGATGAAGAAATGTAAAATCGTGAACATCAGCATAACAGTACACTTGTATGTGTAATAATAAAAATAAAAATTACTGTAACAGCTTCTTGTCTAGAAATGAGGGAGAAATGCAGAACTCGTTGAACAGCGACATAAAGAAAAATAAATGCAAACATTTACATATAGATTTATGAGTTGTGCAGAGGGAAATGTGATATACGTCCTCCTTTTATCATCTATTTTATTAGAAACAATTCGTTAAATGTAATAACATTGTACAGAGCATTAAGGTCGTTATAAATAATATAACTTGAAATATTATCGTGACATTTTTACCACTAAAAAGCTTTACTGCGGAAAGCCATAGGAATTAGAAGGACGAGAAGGGGCGCTGTATCCCTGAGAAGGTCCTTGGCGGGCGCGCTCGATTTGCCTAAGGGCGTGGGCGGGGATGGGGTGAGGGAAGGCTGGCGCCACGGGAAGGAAGGGCGACTGAGGCTGGAAGCCGTTTTCGTCAGCTACGAAGCGAAGCTCAAACAGTTGTCCGTCAGGGAGGGTGAAGCTGAAAGAGATGGATTGGCTGTATTTATGTTGTTTCGTAATGAATGGTGAGAAATATCAGTAGTGCTCCCTTATCAAACGAATTTTGACATAATTAATAGCGACACTCACGAGTAGGATCCAGACATGGCTGTGACGGGACCCTCCTTGGCGGGAATAGGCGATCCACTTTCCTGGCGTGAGATGCCGTCACCGGTCTCAACGTTGAAGCTGTAAGCGCCGGCGTCTGGGTGGACGCGGTCGTCCACAAGGATGGGCACTACTGGGCCAGGAGCAGATCTCGGTGCGGAGTAGGTTGGCTGGGGAGCAGGTCTTGGGGCGGAAAAGGAAGGGCGAGATGCAGGTCGCGACCTGTGGCTGAAGGCTGAAGAAGGCTGTGGAGAGGCATAGCCGAAGTGACTGGGCAGTCTGTCAGCCAAGCAGACTGATACAAGTGTGGCGAATGCAACCTGAAAATTTTGAATAATATTTTGTTGATTAAGCAGTCTTAAAGTCTTCCGTGAATTCTCTTACTAACAGTTGATATAGATCACAGGGGCAGCCTCATAGCCAAGCACACCGAGCAGAAGAGTTACTGTGCGAATGAAATTGTCGAAATTTCCTTGATTTGTCTAAGTGAATGTGTAACATGTTCATATATCTTTTGCAGACTTACTATCTTCATGACGGCGGAGGGTGTGGCGAGTCGAATGGCTCAAGAGGTAAGTGATGCCGGTCTCTCGAACCAAGCTTTATATACCAAGTGGAAGTGTCAGGGTCAAGGTGCCATCATCATTGCTACCCACGCAAGAAAATGTACACGTCCTTATGCAATACATCTGTGTTTGTTCACTTTAATTTATTCTTCTGCCAATACTAATAGAACAAGAATAATATAATCATATTACGAAAAGTAGTAATGGATCTCGTTAAGTCCTCGGTTGTTGTGTTTATCACTGCAACAACAGGTTATTTCCTAGGTCATGGATGTTATAATATATTCATCAGCTTAAAACTGAAGAAAAAGATGCATTATTTGACTAAAAGGTTTACATTTACGAAAATTTATAATTTTGAAAACACAGAACGTTTTTATTTTCCTTAAACATTCCGATTAATCACATCAATTTTAACTTCCAGTCTCAAAATGTCAGTCTCTGTATATCTCTCTTTTTGTGTGTCCGCTTTGCCGTAGCTTTGTCTAATTTAGTTTTCCTAATATCACATTATCATCAGCAACAATGGTAATAAGAAATGTAACCAAAAATATATTGATAGCAATAGAAAGAACTAGGAAAACGATGATATAAACTGAAGCAATGATAATAGTAAGAATGATAAGAGGAATGACAATAATACTACTACTGAAACTTCTACCACCACAACTACTACTACTGTTGCTACTGATAGTAATGATAGTGAAAATGATAAAGATGATAATAATAGTGATACCAGTAATATCAGTGATGATAATAATGATAAGAGTAATGATGATAATGATAATAGTAATAATAGTAATAGTAATAACAATGATGATGATGATTATAATAATACTAATACTAATAATAATAATAATAATAATAACAATAATAATAATAATAATTTATAATATCAAAATGGCATTGATATTATTATCAAGCAGTCCGATTAATCATCTATTAACTGGCAGACTCAATATGTAATTCTACCGCTACCTCCACCACTACTACTATTACTATTGTTACTACTTGTAATGATAATGAAAATTATGATAGTAATAGGATTGGCAATAAAATGATAATCATAATAATAAAAATTATATAATCATAATCGTAACAGTAACAATGATGATGATAATGATTATGATGATAACGACAACAATAATGATAAATATGGTAATGATAATGATAATAGTAACGATAATGACAATAATGATGGTAATGATAATGATTATATAACAAATAATGATGATAATAACGACAAAATAATATCAGTCACAATAATAAAACGAAGTAACAACGATGATATCAATATTCATGATAATAATTATTGTTGTAACAACATTAGTAATTATAGAATACTAATATAACTAAAGGCAATGATTATGATGATGGTGAATATAAGAATGAGAATGGAACACTAACCTAACACTAATGATGATGATAAAAGTAAGAACAGTAATAATAATGATCATGATTAAAATGATGGTAATCATAATACCGATGATAATCATGATGATAACGGTAATATGATGATCATCATCATACTCATAAGAAAAGTATTAACAATAAGAATAAAAAAGAAAGCAAATGGCAATGAGTGTACCTTTGATATAAAATATACAGATAACTGTAGTAAAAATAAAATTTATAATGATAACAATAGTAATAATAATGAAAATGCTAGTAGTAGTAGTATTAATGATAATAATTATTATTATAATAATAGTAATAGCAATAATGATAATAATAAAATAATGATAATAATAATGATATTAATAGTGATAAAAATAATAATGATGAAAATACCAATAGTAATAATAGTGATAATAATAGTAATAATGATAATAATAATAACAACGATAATAAAAAATCATAATCCTGATAATGATGATGATGATGATGATTATTGCCAACATTGTTATTCTTATTACCATTATTGATAATAACAATAAAAATGTTGTCAATAATAATGATAATAACATTAATAGTAATGAAAATAATGATAATAACATTAATAGTAATGAAAATAATGATAATATTGATAATAACAATAATAATATTGATAATAACAATAACAGTAATAGTAATAGTAATGAAAATAGTGATAATGATCATGTTAAATGATAAAAGTATTAATAATAATTATATTAATAGCAATAATAATAATATCAATGATAGTAAGACATAATAATGAATATGATGATAATGATAAGAAAAAAAATAATCGTAATATTAATATTTGGATAATAATATCATGATAATGTAATAGCAAAGAGACGATAATACTTCTGATGATCATGATGATAAATATGATAATAGCAATGACGAAGATTATAATGATAACGAGGATGATGATGACGTTGATGGTGATTATAATGAAAGTGATGATAGTAATGATAATAATGATAACTATAATAATAACAATAATAATAATAATAAAGTTGATAATAATAATAATAAAATAATAATGTTAATAATTATAATAACAATAATAATAACAATAGTAATAATGATAATGATCATATCAATCATAATAATGACAATAATAATGTTAGTAATACAAACAACATCAAAACCACAACAGACACAACCACAATGATAATGATAATATTAGTATTTGCAATAATGATTATGATAATGATCATAAAAGCAGCAATGATGATGATGATGTGTATTGCTGCCATTATTTCCGCTAATGGTAGCAACGCTGATTTTTATTATATTTTATTAAAGTGATGATAATAATTATGCCAATAACTGTAATAGCAACTTAAAGAAATATTGTGATAGCGGTAATCACAAAAAAACAAAGGGCTTTCAGTAATGAAGATGACTGTAAGAAGAACCATAATATGTACAATGCTGATACTGATGATGATACTAAAAAGGATGATATTGATATATAATGACACACACACACGTGTATGTATGTATGTATGTATGTATGTATGTATTTTTTTTTTCTATCTATCTATCTATCTATCTATCTATCTATCTATCTATCTATCTATACACACAACAATAGTAAACAAGTAACCATTATCATTACGATAATGAAAATGATAATAGAAGAAACGATATCGATTGCGATGCTGTTCATTAATAATAATGATAATCACAATCATAGCTTGCTACTTGATACTGGCGATTGTGATAATAATGGTGATAATGTGAAGCAGTTCTTTAAATAATTGTTTAAAGGAGTGCTTTTCGGTTTGTGTTCACCATAATTAAATCAATCTACCTGATATAAAAGTTGAAATCAATCTTGGTGATTATTACGGTACTCATGACAGAATAATAACAGTCAGAGATGATTATATTAAAAAAAGATGATGAGAGTAAAAATTATAGTTATATCAATTTTTGTAGAATTGTTGTTTGAGTATAAGAATACATAAGTAAATATGTAGAAATGTCGAAATCGTTGAACAGGTACATTTGGACACAGATTTGCAATACTTTTTTATTATTTGTTTTATTCAAAACAATTCGTTAAGTGCAACAATACTGTACAATACTGCATTAAGATCGTTATAAGTAATATAACGTGAAATATTATCCTGTCATTTTGGCCCTCAAACAGATCTACTGCGGAAAGCCATAGAAATTAGAAGGGCGAGAGGAACGAGAAGGGGCGCTGTATCCCTGAGAAGGTCCTTGACGGGCGCGCTCGATTTGCCTAAGGGCGTGGGCGGGGATGGGATGAGGGAAGGCCGGCGCCACGGGAAGGAAGGGCGACTGAGGCTGGAAGCCGTTCTCGTCAGCTACGAAGCGAAGCTCAAACAGTTGTCCGTCAGGAAGAGTGAAGCTGAAAAAGATGGAATGATTGTATATGTCTTTTCGGAATGAACAAAGCAAAAGTATGAACCATGTTCCTTTATGAAAAGAATTTTGATATATGTAGCGACACTCACGAGTAGGATCCAGACATGGCTGTGACGGGACCCTCCTTGGCGGGAATAGGCGATCCACTTTCCTGGCGTGAGATACCGTCACCGGTCTCAACGTTGAAGCTGTAAGCGCCGGCGTCGGGGTGGACGCGGTCGTCCACAAGGATGGGCACTACTGGGCCGGGAGCAGACCTCGGTGCGGAGTAGGTTGGCTGGGTGGCAGGTCTTGGGGCGGAGAAGGAAGGGCGAGATGCAGGTCGCGACCTGTGGCTGAATGCTGAAGAAGGTTGTGCAGAGGCATACCCGAAGTGACTGGGGAGTCTGTCAGTCAAGCAGACTGATACAAGTGCAGCGAATGCAAACTGAGAAGTTAGAATAAGATATCGTATTAATTTTGTCTTAAAGTCTTCTGTGAATTTTCTTACTAATACATTTGTAAGTTAATATAGATCACTGGAAAAGCCTACCGAACAGAAAAAAAGTGTTACTGGGCGATTTAAATTGTCTTAAATTCTCCGTGATTTTTCTAACTGAATGTGTCATGTTCATATATCTTTTGCAGACTTACTATCTTCATGACGGCGGAGGGTGTGGCGAGTCGAATGGCTCAAGAGGTAAGTGATGCCGGTCTCTCGCACCAAGCTTTATATACCAAGTGGAAGTGTCAGGGTCAAGGTGGCATCATCACTGCTACCCACGCAAGAAAATGTACACGTCCTTATGTAATACATCTGCGTTTGTTCACTTCAATTTATTTTTCTACCAATGATAACAGGAAGGTAGTAATAAAATCCTATTACGAAAATTAGTAATGAATCTCGATAATTCCTAGGTTGTTGTGTGTATCACTGCAACAAAAAGGTTATTACTTACGTCATGAATTTCATATCATGAAGAAAAATAAACATTCAGTGCAATATATGACAAGAAGGTTTACATCCCCTTATATCTATGATAATGAAAAAAAATCCCATAAACATTCTATTTCGAATACCTGACTCAATATGTAAGTGTCTGTATATCAGTCCTTTTCTCTGTCCACTTTGCCGTTGCTTTAATTTACTAATACCGCATTATCATCTGCGATAATAATAATAAATAATACCAAATGTATAATAATAAT
>NC_051394.1:19100644-19113144 GCF_015228065.2 Penaeus monodon
ATATATAATAAATATGATATAAATAAGTGATAATAAGTATAATGTTACCATATTAATATAAATATATATATATTATATCATTAATTGTCAATACACAATAACAATATATATATAATATCTATAATTAATAATGTACTATAGTATGATATTCATAGTAATATATGATAATTACATATTAATGTTATTATATATACTGTATCTCTCATATTATTATCAATCAAACATACAATATGATCATCTAGAATACATAATGCATTAGTAATGATTAATCATATTAGTCATAATAATATTACGTATATTAATATACATATTTTTCCTATATTATATAAGTTATAATATAGTGTATAGCTAGTGATTATATAAGCAATATATAAAATAAACAATGATTATATGATAATTAATCATGATAATAATTAGATAATAATGTAACGTATATGATAAATAACAAGATGTCATAATAATATAAATAATGATATTATGATAATATAATAAGCATGAATATACATGCATAATATCAATATATAATATAATATACATATAATTAATGCATATATCATAAATATAATGATAATTAATAATAATAATATTAACAGTAATGATAATAAAAATAATACTGCTAATGATAATAACAATGGTGATCATAACGATAATAATGATATTAGTAATAGTAGTTATGGTAATAATAATAACAATGATAATGATAATGATAAAGTGACAATAAAACCAACGACAACAACAGTGATAATAATAATAATAATAACAATAAAAATGATACTAATAGTAACAATAGTTATGACGATAAAAATGATGACAATAATCATAATAACAATGCTATAGCAATGCTAATGATAAGAGCAATATTGCTAATACTTTTAATAGAACGGTGAAGAACGGTGAAGGCGATGATAATGGTGGCATTAACAGAAATAAGATGATTCGGAACAAAGCGATACTGATGCTGTTGATATTAATAAGGATAACGTTGATAACAATAATGACAGAGATCTTATCAGTTACAACACCAATAAATCACTAAGCCTGTTATAATTCTGATAGTAAGAATGACATTCATAATCATAACATATAGCTTAAGATGATCACGATGATGTAAAGCACTGCTTTAAAGAATTATTAGTGGATTATAAAGTAGATTAATCAGCACATTAACTTAATTAGTGTTCGCCATAATTAAATCAATCTACCGGATACAAATATTTAATGATGATAATTGTGAATATTGATTTTCATGATAATGATAATCACGATAATAATTACGATATTTATGGCAATAATGTAAAGTAGAGATGTTACAAGAGGCCGCGGTAGCAGAGTGGTTAGAGCGACGGACTCAAAGACTGCCCCGACAATCTGAGTTCGAGAGTTCGAGTCACCGGCCGGTGCGTTGTTCCCTTGGGCAAGGAACTTCATCTCGACTGCCTACAGGTAACCCCCAGCCATTGGGAGCACAAGCAAGTGCAACTCAATGCCAGTCCCAATCCCGGACAACATTGGGAGGGTTGCGGCAGGATGGCATTCGGCGTAAAACAAGTCAAGACTATGATGCGGATCATTCCGTTGTGGCGACCCCTGAAGGTGGAAACCGAAAGAGGAAAAAAAACGCTTCTGATGTTATTCAGGAAGTAAATAATCATAGTAAAATTAGCTTCAGTGACCTTTTATTATGATAATACGTAAGGAACTTCACCTCGATTGCCTACCTAGCCACTGGGTGGGCAAGCCAGCCCAAGTCAGTGCTGGTCCCAGAACCGGGTAAATAGAGATGGTGACTCAATAAAAACACCTGGCGGAAGGCAACGACAAACCACCGCTCTAAATTGCCAAGAAAATCATGGAAATCCATGATCGCCAACGTCCTTGTAGGACAGTGCACTTGAAAAAAAAAAAAAAAAAAAAAAAAACGTAGTAAGGATGAAGAAATGTAGATATCGTTGAACATCAGCATATCAGTACACATCTATATAAAAGTATAATAAAAAACAGTAAGCTTTTGTTTGACTACGACATTACGTAGGTAATGAGGGAGAAATGCAGAACACGTTGAGCAGTGCCATAAAGAAAAATAAATGCAAACATTTACATACAGATTTGTAGGTTAAGCAGAAGGACAAGTGATTTCTTTTTTTCATCTATTTTATTAGAAACAGTTCGTTAAATGTAATAACATTGTACAATGTATTAAATCGTTATAAATAATATAACATTATCGTGACACTTTTACCACTGAAAAGCTTTACTGCGGAAAGCCATAGGAATTAGAAGGACGAGAGGGGCGAGAAGGGGCGCTGTATCCCTGAGAAGGTCCTTGACGGGCGCGCTCGATTTGCCTAAGGGCGTGGGCGGGGATGGGATGAGGGAAGGCTGGCGCCACGGGAAGGAAGGGCGACTGAGGCTGGAAGCCGTTCTCGTCAGCTACGAAGCGAAGCTCAAACAGTTGTCCGTCAGGGAGGGTGAAGCTGAAAGAGATGGATTGGCTGTATTTATGTTGTTTCGCAATGAATAGTGAGAAATATCAGTAGTGCTCCCTTATCAAACGAATTTTGACATAATTAATAGCGACACTCACGAGTAGGATCCAGACATGGCTGTGACGGGACCCTCCTTGGCGGGAATAGGCGATCCACTTTCCTGGCGTGAGATGCCGTCACCGGTCTCAACGTTGAAGCTGTAAGCGCCGGCGTCGGGGTGGACGCGGTCGTCCACAAGGATGGGCACTACTGGGCCGGGAGCAGACCTCGGTGCGGAGTAGGTTGGCTGGGGAGCAGGTCTTGGGGCGGAAAAGGAAGGGCGAGATGCAGGTCGCGACCTGTGGCTGAAGGCTGAAGAAGGCTGTGGAGAGGCATAGCCGAAGTGACTGGGCAGTCTATCAGCCAAGCAGACTGATACAAGTGTGGCGAATGCAAACTGAAAAATTAGAATAATATTTTGTTGATTAAGCAGTCTTAAAGTCTTCCGTGAATTCTCTTACTAACAGTTAATATAGATCACAGGGGCAGCCTCATAGCCAAGCACACCGAGCAGAAGAGTTACTGTGCGAATGAAATTGTCGAAATTTCCTTGATTTGTCTAAGTGAATGTGTAACATGTTCATATATCTTTTGCAGACTTACTATCTTCATGACGGCGGAGGGTGTGGCGAGTCGAATGGCTCAAGAGGTAAGTGATGCCGGTCTCTCGAACCAAGCTTTATATACCAAGTGGAAGTGTCAGGGTCAAGGTGGCATCATCATTGCTATCCACGCAAGAAACTGTACGTCTTTATGCAATACATATGTGCTTGTTCACTGTAATCTTTCTTGATATTGTTACGCACAGTATTTATTCATCTGTCGTTGATAAGGTGTTGTTAGGTGTATCATGCGTGCACTGCAGCGTGAAGCTTATTTCTTCGGAAGAAAAATTTACATGCATTGCCTTATTTGACTAAAAGGTTTGTATTCCCCTTAATCTATAATTTTGAAAACACAACTTTTTTTTTCGACTAAGCAATTTAACTGTTATTTCAATGTGTAGGTCTCTATACCTCTCCTTTTCTCCGTCCACTTAGTCGTTGCTTTATTTAATTTAGTTGTACCAATATCTCTTTATCATCAGCGACAATGGTAATAACACATATAAAAAAGGTATAATAATAATAGCAATAGAAAGAACAAGACAACGATGATATAAACAGAAGCAATGAAAATAGTAGTGGCAATAGTACTACTACTACTACCTCCACCTCTATCTGTACAACTACTATTGTTACTACTAGTAATGATAATGGAAATGGTAAAGGTATTAATGATAGTAATAGACACGGTAATTGAAATGACAAGCGTAATATCAACAATGGTAATGATACAAGAATTCCTAAGAATGAAAATATAGCAACAGTAATAATAATGTTACTAGAAAGAACAATAATAATGATGATAGTAATAATAACAATGATAACAATGGCAATAATAATAATAATAATAATAATAATAATAATAATAATAATAATAATAATAATAATAACAATAATGATAATAATAATAATAATAATAAATGACAATAATGATAGCGATAATTTGGATGATAATGGTAGTAACAATATTACAAAAAAAAGAAAAAAAAAATAATAATAATGATGATATTGATAATAACAATCATAACAGCAATAATGATGATAATGAAAATAAAATTCATTATTACGATTAAGATAACAAAGATAATGATAGTAATAGTAATAATGAAGATAATGATAATGATGGCAATAATGATAATGATGATAACGATAATGATAATGATGCTAATGATTATAATAATAATAATGATACTAATAACGACAATAATACCATCAGTCACCATAGTAAAAATAGTAACAACAGTGATCATAATAATTATGGTTATAATAATAATAGTAACAGCATTAGTAATTAAACACTACTACTGCTACTAAGGACAATAATAATGATATTGGTGACTATAAGAATGAAATAGAAGAATAGTAATAATGGCAAAGGTTATGAAAATAATGCAATAATGATAATGAAACCGATAACAGAAGAATCGATATCGATTGTAATGCTGTTCATTAATAATAACACTAATAATCATAATCATAGCATGCTGCTTAATAATGGCGATAGTGATGATAATGATCATGCAAAGCACCCTTTAAAATAATCTTTGAAGTATTGCTTTTCTGTTTGTGTATACCATAGCTAAATCAATCTACCTGATATACATTTTGAAATCAGTCTTGATAATAATTACGATATTCATGACAGAATAATAAAAAACAGATGGTGCTGATTATATTCAAGAAGTTGATAATAAGAATGATAGTGATGTTAATTTTCGTAGCCCTTTTCCTTGATTATAAAATGCGTAGGTAGGTAAGGATGTAGAAGTGTCTAGATCGTTGAGCAGGTACATTTGGATACAGATTTGCAAGACTTTTTTTTCTTTTGTTTTATTCGAAACAGTCATTAAGTGCAACAATACTGTACAATACATTAAGATCGTTTTATATAATATAACTTGAAGTATTATCGTGTCATATTGGCCCCTAAAAGGCTCTACTGAGGAAGCCATAGAATTAGAAGGACGAAGGGGCGAGAAGGGGCGCTGTATCCCTGGAGGTCCTTGACGGCGCGCCGATTGCCTAAGGGCGTGGGCGGGTGTGGATGAGGGAAGGCTTGGCGCCACGGGAAGGAAGGGCGATGAGGCTGGAAGCCGTTCTCGTCAGCTACGAAGCGAAGCTCAAACTTGTCCGTCAGGGAGGGTGAATCTGAAAGAGATGGATTGATATGTCGTTTAGGATTAACATGCAAGATATGAACCATGTTTCGCATATGAAATTATTTTGAATAATATATAACGAACTCACGAGTAGGATCCAGACATGGCTGTGACGGACCCTCCTTGGCGAGAATAGGCGATCCACTTTCCTGGCGTGAGATGCCGTCACGGTCTCAACGTTGAAGCTGTAAGCGCCGGCGTCGGGGTGACGCGGTCGTCACAAGGATGGGCACTACTGGGCCGGAGCAGATCCTCGGTGCGGAGTAGGTTTGCTTGGGAGCAGGTCTTGGAGCGAAAAGGAAGGGCGAGATGCAGGTCGCGACCTGTGCTGAATGCTGAAGAGGTTTTGGGGAGAGGCATAGCCGAATTGCTGGTAGTCTGTCAGCTAAGCAGACTGTTACAACTGTGGCGATACAGCTGAAAAAATAGAATATATGTTCATTAAGTTGTCTTAAAATCTATGTAATATCTTACTGAGTGATTATAAGTTAAACATACATAAAATATGATTGTACAGTAATGACAATAAAAAATGACTAGTTAAGAATTTGGCTGACTTACGATCTTCATGGCAGCGAAGGGTGTGGTGAGTTGATTGCTCAGGGTGATATGCCGGTCTCTCGAACAAGCTTTATAACGATGAAGAGTCAGGTCGAGGAAATGCCATGCTCTTATGCAACGTCTGTGCCTGTGCACTTTAGCCGTTTTGATATGTTACTCACAGTATCATTCTTGGTTACCGTTCTGATAGATTCCTTCCATCCTTGATAATAAGTCAATGCTGTAAATCGTATTACAAAAAGTACTAGAGATTTTCGTAACTATTTCGTAATATTCGTAATAGTTTTGGGGTACCATGGGATAGAACGAAAATTGTCATTTTTAGGCCAAGAATAGCTTTATCCTTTTATTTCCATTTACCTTTATCACAAAAATGAGGGAATAAAGGGAGAACCGGAAGTGTCTAATAAAAAAATAAGTTCTATCTCGTTAAAAAAAAAATACAGAAAAACTATTGTTTTTTGAAATATCAGACAAATTCCTTACAAGTCTAATTAACATCTGTTTCACTCAGCATCCATTCTCTGTACATCTCTCTCTTATGTCTCTTTTATCGTTCGTTTAGTTCCTCTGTTTTGTATAGTAAGCATTATTATAAAAGATAATATTAACAGAAGCATATAATGATAGTGATATAATAGAACAGCAACAACAATAATACGAATTGAAGTAATATTATAGTAATGGCAATAATAGCGGCAACACAACTGCTATTACTTTCCCTACTACAACAGCTACTGCTAGTAATTATTATTATGAAAGATTAAGAGAATAATGAAAATAACAGCAGTAACAATAGTAATATCGGTGTAATTAGAGGGATGGTGATAATAATAATAAGAGTACTGGTTGCTATTATAGTAAATAATGAAAAATACTATAAAATAAAAACATTGATATTAACAATACTAGTAATAATATCGGTAATAATAATAATAACAACAGCAACAACAACAATAGTAATGATAATGATAATAATAATTATAGTTGTAATCATAGTGGTAATGATGTAATGCTAATGATAAAGATAATGATGATGATTATATTATTTTTTCTTTTAGTACTATGTAATAGCGGCTGACATGATCAGTGTTGATAATCATAGAATACAATTACTACTGATGATAGCAATAATCAAATTATGATTTTAGGAATAGGAATACAGATAAGAATAAGATTCGAAAATAACAGTAATGATAATGATGGTTGTAATAGTAATGCAATAATGATGGAAAAGATAATGAAAATAACACTAATGATGATAATGATGGTGATGTTGATACTCAGAGAAATAATAGTTCTAATGGAAACAAGAAAATCAATAAATGATAATGATAATACTTGTGTTAACTATAATGATAAAATGCTGACACTGATGACTTTGATATTAATGCTGATGTTGATGATAATAACGAGTGCAACAACAGCAATAATTATGAAAATTATTATCATAATCACAATAGCATAGTAACAATAATAGTAATGGGAATGATAATCTATGATAATATATACGATATAATGATATATATTATAAAATTATGATAATTATTATCATTAATGTCAATGCAACAATTATAATAATGATAATAATGATACTATAATGATATATCATATATATAATATATGAATATATCATAATTTTTTATATTTCTATAGTTATTATTATTTTTTCTATCACATCATCAATGATTATATATTATCATTAGTGTCAATATTATCATTATCATAATAATTATTATTGTTATTATTATTATTATCATTATTTTTTTTCTTCTTATATTTACTATTAATGTTATTATTATTGCTGTTGCTGCTGTCATTTTATATCAACAGCAACAACAATAACACAAGAATAACAACAATGATTATAATGATAATAATCATGATGATAGTGCGATCAATAAATGTAACGGTAATGGTAATATAACAAGAGTCATAATAATAGTAAAGATAATGATAATGATAGTAGTAATAGCAGTGGAAGTAGTAATGGCAATAATGAAAATAACAATAATAATAATGATAATGATAATGATGATGATGATGATGATGATGATGATGATAATAATAATAATGATAATGATAATGATGATGATGATGATGATGATATGATATGATAATGATATGACATGATAATATAACATAATGATATAATAAAATAATAGTAGTAGCATTACTACTACTGCTAATGATAATAACAATGGTGATCATAACGATAATAATGATATTAGTAATAGTAGTTATGGTAATAATAATAACAATGATAATGATAATGATGAAAGTGACAATAAAACCAACGACAACAACAGTGATAATAATAATAATAATAACAATAAAAATAATACTAATAGTAACAATAGTTATGACGATAAAAATGATGACAATAATCATAATAACAATGCTATAGCAATGCTAATGATAAGAGCAATATTGCTAATACTTTTAATAAGAAAACGGTGAATATTGCTATATCATTAGTAAAGGCGATGATAATGGTGGCATTAACAGAAATAAAATGATTCAGAACAAAGCGATACTGATGCTGTTGATATTAATAAGGATAACGTTGATAACAATAATGACAGAGATCTTATCAGTTACAACACCAATAAATCACTAAGCCTGTTATAATTATGATAGTAAGAATGACATTCATAATCATAACATATAGCTTAAAGATGATCACAATGATGTAAAGCACTGCTTTAAAGAATTATTAGTGGATTATAAAGTAGATTAATCAGCACATTAACTTAATTAGTGTTCGCCATAATCAAATCAATCTACCGGGTACAAATATTTAACGATGATAATTGTGAATATTTATTTTCATGATAATGATAATCACGATAATAATTACGATATTTATGGCAATAATGTAAAGTAGAGATGTTACAAGAGGCCGCGGTAGCAGAGTGGTTAGAGCGACGGACTCAAACACTGCCCCGACAATCTGAGTTCGAGAGTTCGAGTCACCGGCCGGTGCGTTGTTCCCATGGGCAAGGAACTTCATCTCGACTGCCTGCAGGTAACCCCCAGCCATTGGGAGCACAAGCAAGTGTAACTCAATGCCAGTCCCAATCCCGGACAACATTGGGAGGGTTGCGGCAGGATGGCATTCGGCGTAAAACAAGTCAAGACTATGATGCGGATCATTCCGTTGTGGCGACCCCTGAAGGTGTAAACCGAAAGAAGAAAAAAAAACGCTTCTGATGTTATTCAGGAAGTAAATAATCATAGTAAAATTAGCTTCAGTGACCTTTTATTATGATAATACGTAAGGAACTTCACCTCGATTGCCTACCTAGCCACTGGGTGGACAAGCCAGCCCGTCAGTGCTGGTCCCAGAACCGGGTAAATAGAGATGGTGACTCTATAAAAACACCGGGCGGAAGGCAACGACAAACCACCGCTCTAAATTGCCAAGAAAATCATGGAAATCCATGATCGCCAACGTCCTTGTAGGACAGTGCACTTGAAAAAAAAAAAAAAAAAAAAAAAAAACGTAAGTAAGGATGAAGAAATGTAGATATCGTTAAACATCAGCATATCAGTACACATCTATATAAAAGTATAATAAAAAACAGTAAGCTTTTGTTTGACTACGACATTACGCAGGTAATGAGGGAGAAATGCAGAACACGTTGAGCAGTGCCATAAAGAAAAATAAATGCAAACATTTACATATAGATTTGTAGGTTAAGCAGAAGGACAAGTGATTTCTTTTTTTCATCTATTTTATTAGAAACAGTTCGTTAAATGTAATAACATTGTACAATGTATTAAATCGTTATAAATAATATAACATTATCGTGACACTTTTACTAATGAAAAGCTTTACTGCGGAAAGCCATAAGAATTAGAAGGGCGAGAGGGACGAGAGGGGGCGCTGTATCCCTGAGAAGGTCCTTGACGGGCGCGTTCGATTTGCCTAAGGGCGTGGGCGGGGATGGGATGAGGGAAGGCTGGCGCCACGGGAAGGAAGGGCGACTGAGGCTGGAAGCCGTTTTCGTCAGCTACGAAGCGAAGCTCAAACAGTTGTCCGTCAGGAAGAGTGAAGCTGAAAGAGATGGAATGATTGTATATGTCGTTTCGGAATAAACAGTGCAAAAGTATGAACCACGTCCTTATGAAAGAAGTCTGATATATGTAGCGACACTCACGAGTAGGATCCAGACATGGCTGTGACGGGACCCTCCTTGGCAGGAATAGGCGATCCACTTTCCTGGCGTGAGATGCCGTCACCGGTCTCAACGTTGAAGCTGTAAGCGCCGGCGTCTGGGTGGACGCGGTCGTCCACAAGGATGGGCACTACTGGGCCGGGAGCAGACCTCGGTGCGGAGTAGGTTGGCTGGGGAGCAGGTCTTGGGGAAAAGGAAGGGCGAGATGCAGGTCGCGACCTGTGGCTGAAGGCTGAAGAAGGTTGTGGAGAGGCATAGCCGAAATGACTGGGCAGTCTGTCAGCCAGACAGACTGATATAACAGCAGCGAATACAAACTGAAAAAATAAAATAGTTTTTAATGTGTTAATATCTTTGTGAATTCTCTTACTGAATAATTTACATCACATTACATTAGATCAGATATCTTGGAGACTTACGATCTTCATGACTGCAGAGGGTGTGGCGAGTCGAGTGGCTCAGGAGGTGTGTGATGCCGGTCTCTCGAACCAAGCTTTATATAGCGAGTGGATGTGTCAGGGTCAAGGTGGCATCATCATTGCCTTCTGTGCAAGGAAATGTATGTCTTATGTAGTTCATCTGTGGCGTGTTCGCTATATATTTTCTTGATGTTACGAACTCGTGTTCTGTCACATCGTCTCAGCCTTTTTTCCATATGCGTCCAGAATACAAAAAGGTCTTTGTTGGGTTTTGCATAACAGAATATATTTATCTGTTGATATGCATTTATGTCCACTGCAAAATCTACCAATTCAAAGGCCATAAACATTTGCCCTTAAAGACTCACGTGTCTATTTTAACTACGCATTTCACGTTTCTCAAGCTCCCTTTCTGTCTTCTCTCCTTTTCTCTTCTTCGTTGTGTATCATCTGAAAAGTTTAAATTTCTATAACTTTATCAGTATATTTAACATAAGTATTCACTGCAGCTAAACGGTCAATTCCCATTATGAGTTCTACTTCAAATAAATAAGAAATCACTGGAAATTGTTTAATGGCCAGATATAAAGTATCCATATCTCTCTTTCCTTTTTTTCTATCTGTTCATCTCTCCATCTCTTTCTGTTCATCTGCCTGTCTGTCTCTCTTTCGGTCTGTCTACCTCCATCGTTTCTTCCTCTCTCTATTTCTCTCTCTGTCTCTATCTAAACCTCAGTTTTCTCTTCTTACATCTTTTTATTCTTTTTTCTTTTGGTAAAAGGAATAGTTATATCTATATGATGCAAAGTTACGTAGATCAGTTTTCTCTATCACACAGGGCAGAATGGGTTTAACACAGACCAGTCAGTTACACTATATGATATAATAAGCAATCGATTAATAATAGTGACAACTTCCGTACGTATAGATATTTAGCACGGGGAACTTTAACAAAATTAAGCCATCGTGAAGTATGACTCCTTGGACCATGTGGTTGATCTTCCGTTGACCAAATCTACGTATTGGGGTTAATCTGCGGCCCCAATTGCCTCAGATGAATCTCAGTGTCTGTCTTATAAGTCACGGAATTACCCCTTGTTTGATGACAATCAGATGTGTCTATATATGTGTGTGTACCCCCCCCCCCCACACATGTATGTGTGTGTAGTGGCAATAGTAATAATAATGATGACGAAAACAACAACGGCAATAATAACAGCAATAGTAAATGTAGTGCTAATAATAATGATAATGATAACAGTAACAAAAACAATAATGCTGTGATAATCATGATAAGAGGAATGATAATAATTTCATTGACAATAATAATGGAAATAGTTGTACTAATATGACGATAAAGAAGATAATAATAATGATGATGATAATTATAATAACGATAATGAAAATTATAATAATGATAATAAAAAGCAATACTAATATTAAAAAATAACGGCATAGAATGATGATACTAATGATAATGAAAGTAACAATTTTATTAATAAGATTGGTTAACAGTGGTAATCCTAATAATAACGACGATGATGGTAACAAGAGCAATCTTATCATCATTGGTATTTATCTTATAACTCCAACTAACAATGTTATCATTATTATAATCCTCCCCGTCATCATTATTGTCATTATTATCAATCCTCAGTATCCTCTTCTTCATCATCACAATCTTTATTACCGGTGATTTTTTTCTGATTGTTATTATTATCCCATGACTAGATTTATATTAATATCGATGATAATCATCTGACGACTACTAACAGGATATATGGCTCTAATAGTAAAACAATAACGGTAAAAATCATGAAGCCAATAATCTGTAATGTTCTGTATATGATGCTATCACAGTTCATCGTCAAGTTTAGCAGTAATATTAGTAGTTAAATCATTTTGATATTACATTGTTAGTAAGAATTAATTATTTTCATACTTTCCTTTTCCATTTTTCGAAACCGATATCAGCAATGTATAATGTTGTCTATACCTCATAGTTTGCTACGTACATTTACTATCAAATCATGTGCATCATCAGGTGATA
>NC_051394.1:19120644-19130644 GCF_015228065.2 Penaeus monodon
CAATAATAATCATAATAGCAATGAGAAAACCCTGTTAAAGAGTCTGAACAGAGAGTCACTTTATGAAAACATTAATTTCTAATTTATCATTCAGAAATTCCAACATCACACGAAACAGGTATTCTTTCTGTACTGACCTTTTATCTTCCACTTTATTTAATTAATGGTGGTGAAGATGCCTAATAACAGAGGGTTTGATTATGATAATAATTTTCTACTATCCATGGTAATTTGATAATCGATTGGTTGATGATAATAATTAATTAATAACTTACAATGATAATAATAATAATAATAATAATATAATACTAATACATAACTAATAATAATAATAATAATATTTTATTATTATTATTATTATTATTATTATCATTATTAATAATGATGAAAATGTTTATACCAATAATGATAATAATAGTTATGATAATAAGAATGATGGTAATAATTTCGATACATACAAAATTAATATTCGTGATCCTGATATGATATGATGTTAATGACAAAATTATAATGTTGGTTGTAATGCATTAGTAGTAAAAAATAAGAACAGTAACAATAATTATAAATAGGATGGGATTAGCCGCTTATGCAGCAATGACGATACAGAATAATTGTTAGCTTTGTAATAATCCTGACTATCGTATACTAATAAGAATATCTTTAAATCTTTAAACAGTAAACATTATCAGTGCAGTAGTGTTTAATCATGGTGGAAATGGTATATCAAAATATAGTAGTGATTGATATAGACTGATGTAATTCCTTCACTTTATTTACTGCCGTTATTCTGCACCTTTGTGATCGACTCGTAAAGCGAAAGGTCATCTTTTAGCATAGAGTCTTTGTAGTATCATTTTCCCCATTGATCCGCACCATTTTATCATTGGTATTGATAATGGCGTAATATGTCATCATCATTATTAATTTTGTTATTTTGTTAATGTTGTTACTGTAGTTATTATATTACTATCATTATCTTCATAAGCATCACCATTATTATCCTTTTTAAATTTAGTAATTATCTGTACTATTATTATCCCTGTCATTGTTTAGCAAATTATCATTCATTGTTTATCATTAAATCAATGATTTTTTATTAATCATTTATTCCATTATAGTTATTATCACTATCATAATCATCATTACTATTATTATCATCATTACTGATATTATTCCTATTATAATGGTTTTCATTATTATCATTATCCTTTTTATTCTTATCAATAATAATATATCACTATCATTATCGTTATTATCAATATATATTCTTTATCATTGTTATCATCATTATCGCCATCATTATTACTGTTATTATTATAATCATCACAAACGCCATCATTATCAAGAAATGCATTTTATATGGAACGGTTGAAAAGAAGTGAATGTTGCCGTAAGGTATGTTATCGACAGTATTCAATCATAAGATATAATATGTATTTGTATATAATCATATGCAAATACAAGTACGTACATACTAACAGACACATAAGCAGATATGTACATACGGTAGACACACTATAAATGCATGCAAATGCATACACACATGTGCATATACACGCATGCATTCATACAAACACAGACACTCACACAGACCATTCACCAAACGCATACACAACCACGTGACACACACGTCCCAACACACACCACACCACACATACAATACAACACACACACACACGCACACACACACCAACACAACACACACAACACACGCCACCCCATGATATATTATGTAATATGTATCATGCATATATACTTACATTATACTAATAACGACCCACACACACACACTCACACACCGCACACACACACACACACACACACACACACACACACACACACACACCTACAAACACACACACACACACACCACAGAAGGCACACACACACCACACTACACACACACATATATAGAGTATTAATATAATATATATATATATAAATATCTATAGATTTTTTATATATATATCATTAATACACACACACACACACACACCTATATATATATTAGTATATTATATAAATATATATATATATTATTATACATATATATATATATATATATATATATATATTATATATATATATAGATATATATATTATAATAAATGTATATATATATATTATATATATATTGTTTATTATATATATTATATATAATATAATATATAATATATACACACCAGCACACCCCACACACACACACAACAACACACACACCCACACACCACACACACACACCACACCATATAAATATCTATATATATATCTATATCTCTCTATATATATCTATATATATATATATATATAACTATATATCTATATTGGTGTGTGTTGTGTGTATGTGTGTGTGTTGTGTGCCAACATAATATACTCATATTACGTACCTACATAACGTATATAGATATATATATCTAATTTATATATATTATATTTGATATAGATATCTATATATATATTATATATATATATCTTATAAACAAACACCACACACACACACCACCACACACACACTGACACACACACACACACACCACCACACCACACACACATATACATATATATAATATATATATATATATATATATATATATTATATATAGATATGATAATATATATTATCTATATAGTTGTGTTGTTGTGGGTATGTGTGTGTGTGTTTGTGCAACATAGTATATACTCCATGTACGTAACCTACGCTACGTTAATATATAATATATATATTTATATTATTATATATATATATATATATATATATATATATATATATATATATATATAAAACACACACAAGCACACACCACCACACATACAACACCCACACACCCACACACACACAACACCACACACACACACCACACACACCACCACACACACACACATACACACCCACCAATTATATATTATAATATATATTATATATATAATATTATAATATTACTATATATATTATATATTATGTACTATAAATATTATATGTGTATCACCAACACTACACGACACCACACAACACACACCCACACACAACCACACACACAACTACACACACACATATATATATGGGCATATAGATATATATATATATATATAATATATATATATATATATATATAATATACAATTATCTATATATATATATATATATATAGATATAATATATATATATATATAGTATGTGTGGTTGTGTGGTGTGTGTATGTGTGTGTTGTGTTTGTGCACATAGATTCTCATGTAACGTACCTACATACGTATTATACTATATATAATATTATATATTATATTATATATATATATAGATACTAATATTATTATCTATCTGAATAATACACACACAACACACACACACCCACATCCACAACACACACACACACACACCACACACACACCCAACACACACACACAACACACCACACACACATTATATATATAGTATATTATATATATATATATAATATATATCTTATATATATTATATATATATATAGAGATATATGTCAATATAAAATTATATATGTGTCATACACAACAAACATACACACAACACACAACACCCACACACACACACCAACATAATATATATATATTATATATATATTATTATATATATTATATGATAATATATATATATATATATAGATAGATATAATATATATATATATATATATAGTAGATTATAGATATATATGCACACACACATACATACATATGTATTCACAGAATAGTGTATACATTTATGGTATGTATAATTAGTAGTAGATATAGATATACATGTATGTGTGTATAACTTACACATATATTTATATATATATATTATATATATATATAGATATAATATATGCTATATAGATTATCTGTCATAAATGTATATATTAGATATTATAATTAAATATAGATTATACATATAATACATATATAATCCACATCTTGTACTTTCTTTACATACATACGTATTATTATATTCTATATATATATATATTATATAGATATATATTATATATATATATATATATATTCTCTATATATATATATACATATATCTAATATATATATATATATATATTATATATATATATATCCATACAACACCACACACACCACCAACACACACACACACACACGCATGTATATACATATTATAAATCCACCGATCCTTTGTACTTTTCTGTAAACATACATCCGTGTAATAGTATTATATATATAATATATCTTATATGTATAATATATATATAATATATATATATATATATATTATATTACACACACCACACCACACACACACACACACACACACACGCATGTATATACATGTGTAAATGAGTGTGGGAGAGAGAGAGAGAGAGATTGACAGACAGACAAACAGACAGACTGACATTTATAAATTTGCAGATAGGAATAGGTGAATAGGAATATGGTTATGCGATTACGTTATTTTAGTAAATTAAGTGTTTTTTGTAATTTACTAAAGGCGAAATATGTTGTATGATATCTGTGCTAGGCTGAAAACATATATGCTGATTAGATTTTTTCGTCATTTTATTCGAAACGCGTCGTAATATTTAATAATACTATACATCGAAACTGTTATAAATAATATAACCTGGAAAATACTCCTGCATCACACGCTTAGTCTTAAAGGCATTTACTGAGGGAAGCCATAGGAGTTAGAGGGGCGGGATGGGCGGGAAGGAGGCGCTGTAATCCCATGAGAAGTCCTTGCCCGTAGCGAGCAGCATCCTCTTGAACGGCGCGTTCGATCTTCTCAGGGCGTGGGCGGAGCATGGGGTGAGGGAAGAGGCTGGGGCCACGGGCAGGAAGGGCGACTGAGGCTGGAAGCCGTTCTCGTCAGCCACATAACGAAGCTCAAATCGTTGTCCGTCAGGGAGGGTAAAGCTGGAAAAATTGAATATCACAATTAAAAAAACAATGCATCATCATCATAATAACAATGATAGTGAACACTACATAAAAAAAAAGTACGCAATACCTGTTCAGCAGGACTATTATAACTGGTAAGAAGCGACACTCTACGAGTAGGATCCGACATGGCTGTTGAACGGGACCCTCCTTGGCTGGGACAGGCCGATCCACTTTCCCTGGCGTGAGATGCCGTTCCACCGGTCCTCACGTTTGAAGCCTGTAAGCGCCGGCGTCCCCGGGGTGGACGCGGTCCCGTCCACAGGATGGGGGCCCACTCTGGGCCGGATCAGACCCATCGGTGCGGGTAGGATTGGCTGGGGAGCAGGTCTTGGGGAAAAAGAAGGGCGAATGCATGTCGCGACCTTGTGGCTGAAAGGCTGAGAAGGTTGTGGGAGAGCATACCCTAAGTGACTGGGGCAGCTTATCATCCAAGCAAGACGGATACAACTTCCCGGCGAATGACAAACTGAAAGAATAAGATTTCCTCCTTAGTGGTTTATTATAAAGTAAAAGTGTTTCTGATTATAGCGATTGTTCGAAGCAAAGTTATCTGAAAAATATCTGAGCCTTACGATCTTCATGATTGCGGAGGGTGTGGCGGGTCGGATGGCTCAGCAGGTGAGTGATGCAGGTCTCTCGTGCCTCACTTTATATACCATGCGGAGGTGCCAGGGTCAAGGTGACACTCTTACTGCCACCTCCAAAGACGGTGATTCTGCTGCATGTCAAGAGATGTTAAATGTTTATTAACTGGTATATATGTTATATAGATTATGATAGATTATCTATATATCTATATATATATAATATTATATATATAAAATATAATAGAATTATGTATATATCTTATATTATATGTATATGTAATATATATTATATATATTGTATATATATATATATATATAAGATATTATATATATATTATATAGATAGAATGATAATTCATATGTATATATCTATATCTATATTATACTTATATATGATCCTATTATCATATCTATATGATATATGTGTTGTGGTGTTTGTGTGTGTGTGTTGGGTGTGTTGTGTGTGTGTGTGTGTGTGTGTGTGTAAATATATGTAGCAATATCCTCCATACATTAATACAAGTATATTATATATATATATATATCTTATCTATATAGATAATACATATACATATATGTGTATTATATATATATCTATATATTATTATATATAGATATATATTATATATATAATATATAATACATATAATATTGTAATATTAATATATAATTAATATATTAGATGATATATATTATAGATTATATATGTATAGATTATATATATTCATTATTTTTTCTTCGAGATGTTGTTATTTTTTATGAGCAAGTAAACGCAGTATATAGGTAGTCCATGAGATGTACTTATAGTATATTTAAAGTAGATTAAAAAAGTAATTATCATATGTATAAATTATTATACCCCAAGAAAACGTGAAATGGTTTTCTGATGCGTGTCATTTTACGTTGAAATAAAACACAAGTCCTAGATATACACAGATGCACATGCATAAATCGACCTAAAGGAAGCCTATATACGCAACATGATATCACTAAATAGATCAGAAACAGTGAGTACAAGTGCCCAGGTTAATGCAAAGGGAGACTTGAAGCTGGCAAATGCAACAACTTTACTTTAATTTCGACTCATTCTTCAATACCTTTTCCGAAAGTTGTATAACGCATATTTTTAGACTATTTAATCGCCGTTCTTCACTATCATATTTATAATTTATAGACTAAATATTAATCGACGCTTTTCACTATCATATTTATAATCTATAGACTATTCATTAATCACCGTATTTCACTATCATACTTACAAGTATAAAAAAATCGACTACTTAATCACCGTTTTTCATTATCATACTTTCAAGTATAACACCTTTTTCGACTACTTAATCATCGTTTTTCACTGTCATACATATAAATCCATCTTTGGGCTTTTTGTTAGTAGTTACTATCTGCTTGGCTCTTTTTATATGATCTTTAGCTATATGGATTATTACGCGATTGCAAATGCATGTCTGCAACATTTTCCCTTTAACATAAGCACTATTCTTTCTTCCTTATATGATTTTCCCAAGATTGTCTTCTATACTTGTAATGTCAGGAGTCGAGCGTATGTTATGAATTATGCAATATAACATTAATATCAAGGAGCGTATTTGAGTCACAGTGACTGACCGAGCGAGACGAAGGCAGGTCTCAGCTGCGTTTTTTTTTTATTTTTTTTTTTTTTATTCCTCAAATATATGTTACAAATTTTGGATTTAGGGTTCGTCGACTTGATTTTATAGCGAAACACACACACACACACACATATATGTGTGTGTTTGTGTGTGTCTGTGTATGTATGTGTATACATATATATATATACATATACACACAGATATAGTATATACTACAAGTGCATGTGCGTGTATATGTGTGTGCTTAGTGGGAGGGAGAGATTAAATCGTTTGCAAAAGGAATAACTAAAGTGCTTTGTAAGAAATTTATGTTAATGACCATTAAACATGGGTAGCGGAGTATTTCCTTTTTCACTGTTATTTCAAGGCCTTGAGACGTTGTACTGCATACACTCTCCTCTCCCTAGAACTTCGATTTTGCAACTGAGCCTCAAACATTTTTTTCGCAATTTCAAGCATGTATATATGTATGTATAAACATATACGGATTGTGTGGCTGCAACTTTACTCCATTTTTTTTATCGATACAGAGATACATTTGAGAGGGCAGTGATCCCACAGAATGCAACATGCACAAATTATATCTTTACATTTCAATTAATTATCGTCCCCAAACCTGTCATTTGTTCATAATGCCCCTTTAGCATCACATATGTAGATGTTATCAACAACAAAATCCTCGAAGTAAAAAAAAAAAAAAATGCCTGCTTTAAAAGTTAGTAAATAAAGCGCAGTGAATAAATAAATGAATAAATAGATAGGTAATAAACAGGAAAGATTTGCCTGAAATTCTGAGGCTGCTCCAGAATTCCAGAAAGCGCCAGGGATCTTAATCACACACTGCGTGGTTTCCAGTCTGGCGCACACACACACCCACCTGTCGATACCGAATACCTTTATCTACAGCTTGGCCTGATTTATATGAAGTAAAGGAAAAGAGCGCCTGGAATCGTAAGTTACATCAGCAATTTTAGGCGCGTAAACAAGTCGTAAATATCAGAAATTAATGTTTCCTTGATATACATTCTTGTTACTCGTCACTAACCTTTGCGTTGCAGTCCACAAGTTTGTGGTGTTTGATGCACTGGGAAGGCAGTAGTTTTCATGTCCCCCGCTCATCTTTTAGCATGAAGTGTATGTATATCACTTTGATTATGTATCTACATACATAATCAACACCCATATATACATACAAAGATACACACATAAATACACGCATACAACACACACACACACACACACAACACACACCCACACACACACACAACACCAACCACACACACAACACACACACACCTAACACACACACACACACTATATATTAATAATATATAATATTATATTATATAATTGTATATATATAATATAATATTATACTATTATATATATATGTATACATGTATATATACATGTACAAATAAAACCTAATATACCACACACACACACACAACACCCACGAACACACCCACACACACACACACACACACAACCACACACCCACACCACACACACACACAATATATATTTTATATATATATATATAATAATATATATATATATAGCATATATGTATGGTAATATATAACATATATATATATATAATTATATATATATATATATATATATTATAATATTTATATATAATATATAGATATGTACAGACTATACATGCACCCATAAATACACACACATGTATAAAATCATACACAACAAAACACACACAACACACACACACACACCCATATATATATTATATATATATATATATATATATATGTATATATATTAAGACATATATATAATTATATATATATATAATCATATACTTAATTAATAATATATATTATATATTTAATATGATAAATTATATATGTTATATATATATATCATAATATATTTATAATGTTGTGTGTGTGTGTGTGTGTGTGTGTGTGGTGTGTGTGTGTATGTGCCGTATGTAATTATAGTGTTTATTATATATAACAATTATATATATATAATATATATATTTATATATATATATATAGAATATTATATATATGCATAAATACACACATAATACCACACACACACACACACAAAACACACCCACACACACACACACCACTATATAGTATATATATATTATATATATAATATATATATATTCTTTATATATAATATATAATTATTAATATATTATATGTTATATAGATATATATATATCTATAATATAATGTATATATATATCTCCCCTAATCGCTACTATATATATATCTATATATTTATTTATATATATAATATCTTATATATATAATATATATATATATGCATACACACAACAACCACAACACACACATATACATATACACATATTAATACAATAAATATATCTATCTATTATATATATATATATATATATTATATATATTATATCAGATCAATATTGTATAATATATGGAGATATATATAGATATTAATATATATATCTATATTATATTATATTCGATATATCTTAATATAATAATTATCTAATATATCTATCAGATATATATTCATATTATAGTATATATCTATATCTATAATATGTGTTGTGTGGTGTGTGTGGTGTGTGTGTGTGTTGTGTGTGTGTGTGTGTGTGTGTGGTGTGTGTGTGTGTGTGTATGTGTGTGTGTATGTATCTAATTGTATATATAAGTTATATATATATATATATATTATATTATATATTATTATATTTATTATATATTATATCATTTGTGTGTGGTGTGTGTGTGTGTGTATGATTGTCTATAGTATATATCTATATTATTATTATATATCTACTCTATATATTATTATATATCTATACTCTTTTTATTATCTATATATATATACTCTTTATATTAT
>NC_051394.1:19140644-19148144 GCF_015228065.2 Penaeus monodon
TGCACCCTGGCAGGCGCAACCCAGTATGAGGCCTGGGGCAAAACCCAAGGGAATCCCACAGGCAGACGTTGGACCCCACAGCCTGCCAACCCCTTTTATTTGGGGCAGCGTCGGCAGGGGTGACAGAGGTGGCATCCACCCAGAGCGACCGCCCGAGGCTTAACCTCAGGCGAGCTATCTGGGTAAGCACTTGGAACATCTGGTCCTTGTGGCAGGACGAGCAGTTACCTCTGCTATTGAGGAAACTGGAGTGGTTGGGAGTTGAGGTGGCTGCCCTCTCGGAGGTGAGAAGACGTGGCAGCAGCACGATCAGTATGGGTGGGTACACCTACTACTAGTCAGGCCGTGGCGATAATCATCACCTCCAGGAAGTAGCCATAGCCATCTCCAGCCAACAACAACACTCAGTAGTTACGGTAACACCAGTTAATAAGCGTATCATGACATTCAGAGTGAAGCATGCTTTTGGCTTCATGTTTCTTATTGCTGTGTACACTCCTAATGATGTCTGCAAAATCAATGTAAAAGAAGCGTTCTACGCCAAACACATCCGTGGCAGACAACTGTCCCTGGCAAGACGTTCACATAGTTCTGAGCTACTTCAATGCGGTATCCAGCTATGATCGAGCTGGGTATGAGATTTCTGTCAGCCCCTATGGCTCAGGAACTGATCCCAGCAGCGAGAACAGCCTCCTTCTCTGGTCCCAGAGAACGAGGATTTCTAGCTCCTGGTATCAGCGCTCCAACCCGCATCACTGGACATGGTATAGGGATACGGGTACTGTGGCCAAGGAGATCAACCACATTATTGTCAGCACTCGATGGAGGATCCTCCAGAACTGCAGGGTTTACTGGAGTGCTGAGTTCTGTGGGACTGACCACAGGCTGGTAGTGGCTTACACTACAGGCCCACTTCAAAACTCCTCATGCCTTCAGTGGCCACTCTAGGGTGTTTCACTTGGACAGCCTGAGGGAGTGTGCCCGTGGGTTCACCACGGCTGTCTCTGATCAATTCACAGAATTTGAAAACCTGATGGACCCAGTTGCTCTATGGGAGTCCTTACAAGGTGCGAAACACTCAAAGCAGCGCAGGAGTCTATTGGCGTATGCTTGAGGGCAAGGCAGAACATCATCTCCCTGTAGACATTGGAGGCCGCCGAAGTATGTCGCATGGTCCGGCTGAATGGCAATCAGGTCTTGCATCGCTCTTTGACGCATAGGGTTTTGGACACTGCTGGGAGTTCATCAGGAATCTTGCTGAGGAGGTTGAAGGCCATTTCTTGGTAAATGTCCTTTGCCCTACCTACCAAACCCTGAGAAAACTGAACTCTAAGCCTCTCGCAGATGACTGCAGTTTGCTAAGTGGATGGACAGATCATCACAGTTCGTGTAGACCCTCCAACAGATGGCATGGATGCAAGTAGAACCACAATACATGTGCCAGACCCACCCATCGGCGAGGAACCTCCTACCCTAAATGAGGTTAGGATGGCTATTTCTAAGTTGAAGTGTGAAAAAAACACAGGCATATGTGATATCCCTGCTGAACTGCTAAAGGCTGGGGGTGGAACCTATGGACACTGGGCTTGCATACAGTCTTGACTGCCATCTGGCAGTCTGGTACCATTCCCCGCTGACCTGTTGAGGGGAATGGTCATCCCTCTCTGGAAGGGGATAGGGGATCGTGGGAGTGTAGCAAATACTATGGCATTACACTGCTCAGTATACCAGGCAAGGTTTTTGCCCACATTCATCTGAAATGGATTCGCAACTACCTACTGCAGCACCAGAGACCATCGTTCTCAGGAAGGCGTTTGACTCGGTGCATTGACAATCACTGTGAGATATTCTGAGACTTAGGGGAATTCTGACACAGATTATTGGCCTAATAGCAAGCCTATATACCGGTAATGAAAGTGCTGTAAAGTGAAGTGGGGGCCTGTTGAACTTCTTCCCTGTTAATTCAGGGGTGAAGCAAGGCGCTGTCCTTACACTTTTCAACACCTGCATGGACTGGATAATGGGTAGAGCTACTATCCGAAGTCAGTATAGAGCAACACTGAACAATATCAAGGTCTCATACCTTGACATTGCCGGTGATGTTTCTATCCTATCTGAGTCTCTGGAATCACTTGTGGTGGCTTTTGATGCATTTAGCAATGAGACAAAGCCCTTGGGCCTAGAAGTTGATCCATGCTTGTGGTGTAAATGTTGAAGTCACAGAGAGTTTTGCATACCATGGTAGCTTACCTGTCTTATCAGTAGATGAATTGGTCTGGCAGCAGGAGCCATGAACTCGATCAACAAGAGCATTTGGAGATGTCGGTAACTATGAAGAAGGACCAAGCTATGCATCTTCAAGGCCTTGATACTGCCAGTTTTGCTCTCTGGAAGCAAAACCTGGATGCTATCTAGTGCCTTGGAGTCTCGTCCTGATGCCTTTTGTAACAAGTCCCTCCACCGGATCATGGGGTACAGTTGGCAGGACCATGTGTCCAACCGACGGCTACACCGTGAGACTGGCATGGGACCTGTTACTTGCATAATCCGGGATCGCCAACTCAGGCTATATGGGCACCTAGCTCGTTTCCCTGTGGATGACCCTGCCCATCAGGTTATCTCTCTGCCCATGGGACGACCTAGGAGGTCATGGTTTGGGCAGCTTGACCAGACCTGTCACAAGGAGTTACAGATGGGCCGAGGGCATGCCCGGAGACTCGCTATAAGGGATATACACACACGCGCGCGAGCACACACACACCTGTATATACACACATCTGTGTGTGCACACATGTCTGTAAATAAATAGATATATACATATATACATATATATATGAATTATATATATATATATACAAAAAAAAAGAAAAATATATATATATATATATATATATATATATATATATATATATATATATGTGTGTGTGTGTGTGTGTGTGTGTGTGTGTGTGTGTGTGCGTGTGTGTGTGTGTGTGTGTGTGTGTGTGTGTGTGTGTGTGTGTGTGTGTGTGTGTGTATGTATATATGTATGTACAGCTACACAGAAAACTATGGATGGGTGTCGTAACATTCAATAACGAACAAAACCTGAAGTTACGGAAGGGTTGGCATTTTGGGATTTGAATTGGTCTCACTCTGGCTCATAATGTATCGAATAGTTGTTCCGGAACTCTTATGGCGGATTCACTGCGACACGATGATCTTATTCCCGAAAAGGGAAGATGTCTTGCAATATGCAGACAACCCACGGGCCCTCTAGGATACAATAATGATGTGCGACGAGAGAACTTTTTTTTCCTGAGATATGAGTATCATCAGCAAAACACTAGTTTGGTATGCCCTCTCTCCTCCTATTTTCAAATTCCCTTCGCTCAGTATTTTGTAGATGGATGTTTGTTTTAACAGAAGTGAATGCTAAAATATCTTCAGATATATACATTATTTATATCTAATGCAGTGTTATCATTTAACAAAGTTCAACCAGAGAATGTGATTGCGAGGAGTGGCCGAATCACCGTAGGGTTGTTTGGGTGGATGCACGCAAGTGGTGTCGGGGAGGTGACGGATGTCGGCCCTAGCTGATTTACTGGCAGCAGATATATAAAAATCCTTGAGGAGGTTTTCCTCCCAACAGGTGTTTCCTGAAACGGATCCCTTCTACTTATTCAGGTCAACAACTCCATCCATGCCAGCCATGTTGTCCAAGATTGATTTCGTGAACACCTCAACATTGTGCTTCTGTCATATCCACCCAGATCTCCGGATCACAACCCAGTTGAAAACATGTGGGCATCAATGTCAAAATACATGCCTCAAGACCACACTCGTAATCGTGTTGCAGTCGTGAATAATGCCTTTCAAGCATGGGAATGATTGTGACATGAGGAAGGTGTGCGTTGACAGCCAAGTTAGTGGCGTCTATGTTTCGACGCTTAAACTGTGTTTTGGCACAAGGGATAGGAACACAAATAGTCATTAGGTAAAATAATAATAAAGCGTGTTAGTAGCACCTATCTGGCAATACCTAACACGTATCTTCTCTTGTATTTTGACGATCGACCCAACAAAAAAAAAAATGTATAAGAAAAATAATTGATTAGCGACAATGTATTATACCTTACCTGCGATTTCACAGCCTCTTAATTTGTGATTTACCAAAAGTAGTTGGAAAATGAAGGATACCACAGTTACCTAGTGTTCACAACTATATTTCAAAAAGTTTCGTTGTTTGTGTCAGAATGTTTAGCATTATTTTCTAACGATAGTTATCTGTGTATCTGTACGCACACATACATGTGTATATATACGTATATCTACACACATGTATATATATACGTATACATATAAATATATATATATCGAAGGCTATTATCAGTCGATGTCGACTATGGCATTTTTGTCTCTACCCACTCCCGTATAGGTAGAGTCAGTGCCTGGGCGAAAAAAATGTAAGGAGCAAGCTGTTGCCCATGCAGCAGGCTTCCTCTCTCCACGCAGCTGATGGATCCAAAGGAACGGCATAGACCGATATGGTTTGGCACCAGCGGCGTCGCAGGAGTTGCCAGAACGAGGTCGCAAACGACAACGAACTGCCTTCGGAACTCCGGCTCCGGATTTTTCCTCAAGGTTGACTCCCGAAGCCTTTTCATCTTACAGAAACCACAAGGCAATGGATTGTTTTGTATAGGGTGGACTCGAATATCCTTCGACCATACACGAACTTAACTACAAGGCAGCATTTGTTTTGTATAGAGTGAACTCCATAGCCTTTAACCATACACGGACTTAAGTTTACTATGACAAAGCTTACTCGTACATCTCAAGAGAATGGGGAAATTTGGGTTATCCTTAACCCCATAGAGAGAGAGAGACAGACAGACAGAGAGATACACAGAGGCTGACAGACAGATCGACAGAGAGAGAGGGGGGGAGGCGACCCCATAAGAGAGAGTAAAGCGTTAAAGCAGCTGAGATTTAAAAAAAAAAAAAAAAAAAGGAAACGTGATGACAATGAATAGCGACTCAAAAAAGCCTTACAAGTGACTGACCGCTAGAACCCGTGTTCATTGGCGTTCATGACCTGGATAAAGCATGTGTGTGGCCGTAGTGTTAAAACATGTTAAGTCTCACACATTCGATTTACCACACGATCTCATATTGATATCATCGCTTGGCTGAATAAATGAAGGGAATTTACTTAATAGGATATATTACATATATATTATACAGGTGTGCATTGTTTTTCTTAGAAATAAAATTGCCATTTGTGTCTTTATAGTTTTTTTTTTTAAGTATTGAATTTCTTGTTTTTGTGTTTGGGATGTTTTATACGTGTATATGTTGTGTGTGTGTGTGTGTGTGTGTGTGTGTGTGTGTGTGTGTGTGTGTGTGTGTGTGTGTGTGTGTGTGTGTGTGTGTCTCATACCCACGCATTCACCCTCATATTCGTTTTCTCGTTTTTACTTTAACTCTTCTGTGTGTGTGTGTGTTTATGCGCGTGTTTATGTTTGTGTGCATCTGTGTGTAAGCGCGCGTGTTTGTGCCTTTGTGTGTCCGTACAGCTTTCATGCATCAAATTCCAACCCGCAAATTATAACCATGTACATTTCATCGTATTGCTTCATCCTCCACTACTATATAGGGACCCGAGACTTTCCCCCATCATACTCCATTAAGCAGAGACACCGCATAGCAGATCTTTGTCAACGAGAACAATATGTATTTGGTCTTCTTTTGTCACACAGTTCATTCTCTTCTTGTTTCAGACTTTCAGAACCGCATAGAGTTCACATGCAGCTCTGTATGACAAGCAACATCGATACTTCTCTTTCCCACTTTAACTAAGGAAGTAATGAGAGATATCATCTAGATATTAAAGTCACTATTATACACGTTCAACCTTGCACCCGATCGTGTTATATGACTTATTGTCTTTGGGAAAATAGAGGCGTTAGAATGACACATTGCTTGTACGTACGTCAAGTATTTTTCTTTTCTAATCAAGATGACCTGTTTTGGTTGTCTTGTGACTTTCATAACTGGTAACGGGTCAAATTATATATAATATGTACTTAAAATGCCAATATGCTTATGTTCGCGTATATATATTTCCTGTACAGTATACACATTTTTTTTTTTTCAACGGTAGGTTCATGTTTGAGCCGCCGTGGTCACAGCATGATACTTAATTGTAGTTTTCATGTTGTGATGCTCTTGGAGTATACACATACACATATGTATATATGTATATAGACATATATATACATATACATATACATTTGAATGTAGATCTTGCACTTATATCTATGGCTATGTGTGAGTTAGGTCCGAAGTATATGCGCGACTGTATATAAGTTTGTGTGTACGTTTGTGTGTAAGTTTTTGTAATGTGTGTATTCTTCCTCTTTATCTTCAGGAATAATTTTCTTGAAATCCCTTGCTGGAACTCATCTTTTACTTGAACTATCACTTTAAAACAGTCCAAATAAGGAGCATCCTTGCTTACAGTGTTAGTCAGCAAAGTAAAATATCTTTAAATATATTGCATACTTACATGTTTATCCCATGTAACTTCACGTTCATACGTTTTACGAAAGCATCTTCTTATTCATTTTCACCAAATAAAGAAATATTTAGCCCAACTGGGAGATTGGAAATGTCAGCGAATACACGAGTAAGAATTGCAGCGAATGCAGTTAATAGATGAATTAAAATTAGGAACAATCCTATTATCAATTAGAAAACAGTGATGTGAAGCTGATATGGAAAGAACAAATTAAAGAATAAAGATTACTGTAAGAAAAACTGATTGGAATTTAAATAGTAAATGTTGCTGCATACGGGTGATATCTACTTTGTGTGTGTGTGTTTTTGGCTCTGTATCTGTCTGTGTATTATTTAGGCATAGCATATAGACAGACATGTAAACACATAGACAGATATACAGAGCCTTATAGACAGAGAGATAAACAGACATACAGCCCGGTAGATGGAGAGACTAAAGACTGATAAACTATTATAGATAATAAACACAAAGAGATATTTTAGACCGCTCAAGATTTTGACATATTGACTGAAGGTTACGACAAATCCTTTTTTCCGGGGAAGGGGGTAGAAAACGTAAATTATGCATCAGATAACTATTACTGAAGTGATATGGCAAGAAATGTTATCAGGTTTATCTAGAACCGGCTAAGGATTTTTTTTTTTTTTTTTAACAGCTTTTTGAACTTCATTGTCAACAATCATCCCAAAACAAGAATACAAGCAATTGATTTTTTTCCCCACTTTTTTCACTCTGAGAAAGAAATGTATTCCTTGAACTCATCCCTAACTTAAGCCAAAAAAAAGAAAGAAAGAAAGAAAAAAAAAAGACATTATAGTGTTCTTGACAATGTATTCGTGTTAAGTGCATACCGGTTTCCAAAGGCTTTTAAGAGAGCACCCAAAGTTCATTCTTCAAATAACTAGTTACAGCTGCTTGTTTTGCCAACTTAATGA
>NC_051394.1:19160644-19163144 GCF_015228065.2 Penaeus monodon
ATTGCACACTCTTTTATTTACACCGCTTGAGATAATTCCTGCTTACCTGAAACATTTTTTCTTTTGCTCTCCCTCCCTCTGTCTGTCTGTTTGTCTGTCTATTTCTCTCGCTCTCTCTCTCTCTCTCTCTCTCTCTCTCTCTCTCTCTCTCTCTCTCTCTCTCTCTCTCTCTCTCTCTCTCTCTCTCTCTCTCAATCTCTCTCTCTCTCAATTTCTCTCAATTTTTCTCTCTCTTCCTTTCTCCCTCCCCCACCTTTCTCTCTTCTTTTACTTATCCATGTATCTATCTATCTCTCACTCTCTCTCAATCTTTTATAGAATCTGTTTATAGAGTTTGTAGGTCGAGGCTATGCTCCATTCGACATGGGCTCACCTTATTATTATTATTATTATTATTATTATTATTATTATTACCTTATTCTTGACCCCTTGTGTCTAAACCAACCTGACACAGAACACCGCAAGTATTTTTCTTGTCTTTTTTCTTCATTTACTCCACGTTTGTCACAGGAGAAGACCGGACATCACCTTCCCTCGTAAACTTTGTCTGAAAGATTTAGTACCGCCATTTGTGTTCCCACGGCATCCGAGAAACGAATAAAACCACTTTTTTCTAACTTTTTTTTTTTTTAGGTTTTTCGTCTGATTCATCTATTTAGTTGTTTCCCTTATCATCATCATTTGTCTATCTATTTATCTGTTTCATTATCCTCATTACCATTATTTTGGTACACCTTCCGTTAGGTTTCACGGACCCCAAGTGTCTGGCAATATTTTGAGTGTGTATGGTACGCGCGTGAGAGTCATGGGATCCAGTTCTGGTAATACTTAATGGTGATACGCTCAGTCATGCTTGTAATCCGGCACAGCTATTCGACACAAGGTTCAAATGTGATAGTTGTGTGACACGAGATCACTTAAGTTCATTAATATGATAGATTATTATTATCTATTTTACTATTTTTTCGAAAACTTGTCTGGAATATTCAGCTGAAAGCAGTTCATGTTGATTAATCGTTTCCACCTTTTTTTCTTTTCAAGAACCTGTTCAGCAATCACAATTGTTAGAAAAAAGACGGTAACTTCGCGAGCTCCGAAACCTTCTTTGTTCCTCCTCCATCCCACCTCCGCTCCCATTAAGATACATAATGAAAAAGACGAAACCATCATACCCACCCGTCACCCTCAAACACAACAAACAAAAACCCATTTTGCGAATTATCCAAAAGCAATCACATGCACACACGTGCACATCATGGCCAGCATCGATAATGAACTCGATAATGAAAACCGGTGAGGAGACACAAAGGCAAGATCCCCCTCTCCTAACCCCTCCCCCCCGTCTCCCTCCCCCTACGCCCCCGACGCCGGTCCTAAAACAGGGCCATGGCCAGCCAACTTGTGAGCCGGCTACCACCAATGCTGTAATGGAAAGGGCGAGTTTTTACTCACGGCTGAACAACCAAATGCTCAGCCAAGTGTTAGTGTCAGGAGCTGGGCGTTGATTACCATCACTTGAAATTTGATTTCCGTTTTCCTAATTTTTTTTTTTTTCGATCAAGATGGAAAATTGTGGGCAACAGGTGCAGCAGCGGCTGGATTAATTAAAGGTATGAAGTAACATTTTTTGAAACTATATTATTATCTTTTACCATTCATCTCAGTCATAGATATTATTGCACGCAGCAGTTATTATCAACAGTTAGTAATCATCATTATTAGCACTAAATCTATTGCTATTAGGACTCATGCTATTATCATCATCACCAACATCACCATCAGGCTCATCATTACCTTTCTTTATTTTCCTCTTCATTATCATTATTAGTATGACTATTATTATCACAATGTTAGTATCGTCATTATTGCTATCATAATTCTCGTTTTTCATCATCATTATTATTATCATTATTGTTATAATCTTAATAATTACTATTCTGATAATGATTATCATTATCAGAATTATCACCATTATTGCCATTATCAATGTAATAATTATCATCAGTGTTGTCCTTATAATCATGATTACTATCCTCATTAAAATAACAATACTAATGATTGTAATTATAATATTACTAGTGTTATTATAATTTTTCTTATTATTTTCATTATTGTTGTTCTTCCAGTTGTTGTTATCATTATCGTATTTTTTATTATTATTACTATTACTGTTATCATTGTTGTCATTGTTATCTTTTTAACTATTATTGCTCTCACTATTGTTTTTATTGTTATCATTATTACCATTATAATTATTTTTTTTTATCATTATCGTTATTATTATTATCATTATTATTATTATTATTATTATTATTATTATTATCATTATTATTATTATTATTATTATTATTGTTATTATTATTATTATTATTATTATTATTATTATTATTATTATTATTATCATTATTATCATTATTATTATTGTTACTATTATTATTATTATAATAATAATTATTATTATTATTTTATCATTATCATTATTGATTTTATCATTAGTATT
>NC_051394.1:19173144-19190644 GCF_015228065.2 Penaeus monodon
TTTGTTCTATTCTCGTTGGCTTAATATGTTCTCATCCGGTCCCTTGCCCCGGTTAAACGGAAGGTGAAAGGGCAAAGTAATAATTATATTTTGTATATCATTCATCCCCGGGTATTACTCAGTCAGGGAAGGGAAATAACTTCATATTAAGTAGATCTCATGGCCATCTCTACCCTGTTGTTCTTAGCTGAATGGGCAAATATTATATTGAAAATATTTGCCTGAAACCTGATTCTTTATCGTAAAATAGCATTCCAAAGGCTAGGTGTGGATTTTGGATAATCTCAAAGTCTATCTTAGAATAATATGCCTAAGGTTCTTTATGCAAATTTGGTCATGATTTCATCATTTTCTTCACTCATAGATGAAGTCCTACTTACACCTTGGCATGACATCTGTATAAGAAAGAAATGGAGAGGGGGATGTATGTATGTGTGTGTGTGTGTGTGTGTGTGTGTGTGTGTGTGTGTGTGTGTGTGTGTGTGTGTGTGTGTGTGTGTGTGTGTGTGTGTGTGTGTGTGTGTGTGTGTGTGTGTGTGTGTGTGTGTGTGTGTGTGTGTGTGCCCAAATTAACACTGTTCCTTGATGCCTCAGGGTAAAATGCCTTGTTTGCCAGCTCGCACTTTGACACCTTTGCATTACAACGTCTTTTATTTGATGTCAACAAGAAACGTAAATACAGTCCTGTCCAACGACTGAGTGGTTACGACAGCAAAACTTTTTTTTCTTAATATTACATCTCATATCGTCTTTATTCTTTCGCAATCAAATTCTAGAAATAGTTTAGCATTTTCATCACAGAAGAAATCAGATTAATACACTCATCATCATTATGCATGTTACTTGTATGCGGAATCAGCGATATGTAAAGAAAGCAATAACTATTCTAGCACCATTAGTATCGTTTATATGCTCTTTGAAATTACTTAATAAACAATCGAATAACGAAAACTGCAATGATGATAAGAAACTGGTAAGTTTAAGCGAGACAAAGTCATTCTTGATGAAATGGCAGATTTGATAAAAGCCCATTCCTCTGTTTTTTTTTGTTTTTCTCATGTTTTTCAGCATTTATTTTCGTTTTTCTCCCTTGAATTCGTATTCATATTCTGTCCTTTTTCTTTCTTTCTTTCTACTTTTACGACAGAAAATGGAGAATCAGATAATAACAGTTATTCTCTTCCTTTCATTTTCATTTCGCTCTTCATTCCTTTTTTGTGTGTCTCTCTTCTTAAGTCTTCTTGAAAATGACCATTTCTATGATAACAGTACTTTTACAACAATTAACGTTGATTACATCTTTATTTTTTCTTTTTCTGTTTTCCACATCGGATTTATCCGTTTTTTCCATTCCCCTCTCTGCAAACATTTGTGGTAAGTTAAGAAAAATAAGTGCAGTAATATTATTAACAGTAAAAATGGTGATGATGTTAATTATGATAACATTCGTGAAAACAGTTGTAATATTAGCGATGATACAAACAACGATAATAAGAACAATAACTAATAATGGTAAAAATATATAAATCATAATGGAGATAATAATATATATAATTATGCTAAAATAAGGAAGATGATAATGTTGTCAATGTTAATAATAATAATAATGATAATAATAATATAATAATAATAATAATAATAATAATAATAATAATAATAATAATAATAATGACACAAATCAATATTGATAATAACAATAACAATAATGATAATAATAGTAATTACAACAATAATAACAATATAAAAACATGATAATGACAAAATTAATAAAATGATATGATATGATGATGATATGATAATAATATATTATGATAATGATCATGATAATAATAATAGTAATGATAATAATAATAATAATAATAATAATAATAATAATAATAATAATAATAATAATAACGCTGACGATAATGAAAATAATGATAATAGTAATAGTAATAATAATAATTATTATTATTATAATAATAACAATAGTAGTAATGATAAAAAATAAATATGATGATAATGATTATCATAATAATAATAATAATAATAATAAAGATAATTATAATAATAATAATAATAATTTTGAAAATAACAATAACAACAACAACCACAACAACAACAACAACAACAATAATAATAATAATAACAACAACAACAAAAAGTAATGATATGATAATATTCATAATAAGGATTATAATACTATTAGTAATAAAATTAGCAATATTAATGATAATGATAATAATAATAACAATAACAAAAACTAAAACAATAATAACAACAACAACAACAATAATAATTATAATAATAATAATAACAATTATAATAATAAAAATAATAATGATAATGCGAACAATAATTAAAATGATAATAATGATACTTGTATTGAAACGATAATAATAATAATAATAATAATCAAATCAAATCAATGACACTAATAAAAATAATGATATTAATAACAGTTATAACTATAATGATGATAATAAAAGTAGTAATGATGTTGGTGATGATGACGATAATAATAATGATAATAATGATAATAAAAACAACAATAATAATCACATGATGATAATGATAATAATAATAATAATAATAGTAATAATAATAGTAATAACAATAATAATAATAATAATAATAATAATAATAATAATAATGATAATGATAATAATAATAATAATGATAATAATAATAATGATAATGATAATAACAATAACAATAATAATCATGACGATAATAAAATTATTAATGATTATAATGATAATGATTATAATAATAGTAATAATCATTATTATATTAGTAATGATAATAGTATAATAATGGTAATAATAATAATAATATTAATAATAATAATAATAATAATAATAATGATACAACAACAACAACAATAATAATAATAACCCAATAAAACAATAACAAAATAATAATGATAATGATAAGATTGATACTAAAAATAATGGTGTTAATATTAATGACATTGAAAATGATAATAATGAAAATAACAATAAAATGATAATAATGACGATGATAATGATAATGATAATAGCAATAGTAAAAAATGATAATATCAATAATAACCATAATAATGATAATAATAATAATGTTAATACTACTAGTGCTACTTCTACTACTACTACTACTACTACAACAACTACTACTATAATAATAATAATAACAATATATTATAATAATAACAATAATATTAATAACAACAACAACAACAACAACAACAATAATAATAATGATAATAATAATAATAATGATGATAATAACAATAGTAATAAAAAAAATAATAATAATAATAATAATAATAATAATAATAATAATAATAATAATAATAATGATAATAATAATATAAATAATAATAATAATAATAAAAAATAATAATAATATAATAATATCAATAATAACAATAATAATAATAATAATGATAATAATAATAATAATGATAATAAATAATAATAATAACAAAAATGATGATGATAATAATGATGATAATAATAATAATAATAGTGATATGGTTATATTTATTATTGTTTCATTCACTGTTATCATAAATGGAATTACTATTATAATTGTTATTATCGTTATTATCATCGTCATTATTGTTATCATTGTTGTCACCACCATCATAGTCATTATTATTATTATTATTATTATTATTATTATTATTATTATTATTATTATTATCATTGCTATTATTATTATTATTAAAGTTATTATTTCTATTATTACTATTGCTATTATTATCATAATTTCTATTATCATGATCATTGTTATCATCATTATTATTTAATGTCATCAGTATGATCATAACCATCGTTCTCATTATAATAATAATAATAATAATAATAATAATAATAATAATAATAATAATAATAATAATAATATGTAAATAATAATAATAATAATAATAATAATATGACAAGGATATTGACAGTTATACAGTAGCTTTTTTTTCGTATCACATCTTGAAATAGAAATAAAGTCATTATCTTTATGACGGCAATTTTGTGGGAATAATTATAACAATAAACTTTGATTAGGTTCAGACGAAATAACCTTCTCCAATCTCGAATGTTTTCGAATGTTGTCAGATGTTTTCGAATGTTGTCAGATGTTTTCGAATTTCGTCAGATGTTTTCGAATGTTGTCAGATGTTTTCGAATGTTGTCAGATGTTTTGAATGTTGTCAGATGTTTTGAATGTTGTCAGATGTTTTGAATGTTGTCAGATGTTTTGAATGTTGTCAGATGTTTTCAAATGTTGTCAGATGTTTCAAATGTTGTCAGATGTTTTCAAATGTTGTCAGATGTTTTCAAATGTCAGATGTTTTCAAATGTCAGATGTTTTCGAATGTTGTCAGAGGTTTTCAAATGTTGTCAGATGTTTTCAAATGTTGTCAGATGTTTTCAAATGTCAGATGTTTTCAAATTTGTCAGATGTTTTCAAATGTCAGATGTTTTCGAATGTCAGATGTTTTCGAATGTTGTCAGATGTTTTCGAATGTTGTCAGATGTTTTCAAATGTTGTCAGATGTTTTCGAATGTTGTCAGATGTTTTCGAATGTGTCAGATGTTTTCAAATGTCAGATGTTTCAAATGTTGTCAGATGTTTTCAAATGTTGTCAGATGTTTTCAAATGTCAGATGTTTTCGAATGTCGTCAGATGTTTTCAAATGTCAGATGTTTCAAATTTTCAGATGTTTTCAAATGTCAGATGTTTTTGAATGTTGTCAGATGTTTTCAAATGTTGTCAGATGTTTTCAAATGTTGTCAGATGTTTCAAATGTTGTCAGATGTTTTCAAATGTTGTCAGATGTTTTCAAATGTCAGATGTTTTCGAATGTTGTCAGATGTTTTCAAATGTCAGATGTTTTCAAATGTTGTCAGATGTTTTCAAATGTTGTCAGATGTTTTCGAATGTTGTCAGATGTTTTCGAATGTTGGCAGATGTTTTCAAATGTTGTCAGATGTTTTCGAATGTTGTCAGATGTTTTCAAATTTGTCAGATGTTTTCGAATGTTGGCAGATGTTTTCGAATGTTGTCAGATGTTTTTGAATGCTGTCAGACGTTTTCGAATGCTGTCAGATGTTCTCGAATGTCGTCAGACGTTTTCGAATGCTGTCAGATGTTCTCGAATGTCGTCAGACGTTCTAGAATGTCTGATGTTCTCGAATGTTCTCACACTTTCATCCCTTCCCCAAAAAAGAAAACCTCCGTCTGTTCTCTCCCCTTTCTTATTCTTGTTCTTGTGTAACCTGTTCTCTTCTTTTTTTGTTTTCTATTTTCTTTCGTTGCTCCATCGGTTTAGCTCTTAATTTGGATTCGATCGTTTATGAAATGGGTTCAGAGGCGAAGGAACATGTGTTTGTTTGTTTGTTTGATTGCATTTTCCTTCATTCCTTTCTTTCTTGTGTTCTTCCTTCTTCATCATTTATTTTTTTTTTCCTTCTTCTGCCTTCTCGTTTCTTTTCTTTTTTTTATCCACTTCTTTTCTGTCTCCAATTAACGCCAAGATCCCCCTTTTAAACGACTTTTTCATATTTTTCATTTTTTGTTTATTTTCCTTCTCCTCTTCTTTTCCTCTCTTCTCGGTATTTTTTCTTTCTTCCCTTTTTTATCATTTCCTTCCTCTTCTACACCCTTTTTCTTCTTCTTCTCTCCATCCTCTTCTTTTTCTTGTTCTTCTTATTCATTTTCTTATTGTTTTTCTTCTTCTCCTTTCCTTTTCTTCTTCTTCTTCGTCTTCCTCCTCCGATTCCTCCTCCTCCCCCTCTTCCTCTTCTTCTTCCTCCTCCGCGTCTTCCTCCCCTTCTTCTCTTCCCTTTTCTTTCTATCTTTCCATTTCTTCCAATTCTTCTGTCATCCTCCTACTTCTCCTATCCTTCCTTCTTCCCTTTCTTTCTTGCTTTCTTTCCTCTCTTTCTTTCTTTTTTTATTTCTCTCTTTCTTTCTTCCTTCCTTTCTTTCCTTCCTTCTTTCCTTCCTTCCTTCTTTCCCTCTTTCTTTCTTTCCTTCTTTCTTTCTTTCTTTCCTTCCTTCCTTTCTTTTCTTTCTTCCTTTCTTTTCGTCACTGAAATCACTGCAAAACCAAGACAGAATGAAAAGGAAAATGCATGTTTTTATACAGTGACGTATTTATATTCAGTTTCTCGGAATTTTTTTCCTTTTTCTCTCTCGTGTTAGGAATTATTTTCAGTGACGTTCATGCTATATCTTCGTTGTTGTTGTTTTTTTCCTCTCTTTTATTTTTTACACTCTTTTGGTGTTGTTCGATGCGAAGAAGAGAACAGCCGTAATAGCGATAATCATTATGATATAGATATATAGAAAGATCTTATTTGGGTGAGTTATAGTGAGTGCTGTTGTACTGGTAATGACAAATTTATCAATATCGTGCAGGGACTAAAAGGTTTGCTTCTTAATTTTCCTAACTTCTAAAATTAGTTTTCACTGTTTTCCATTCGTCTAGCTTTGAAAATCAAATTCATCACTAATAGTTTATCAGATACCTATTTTTCTTTTTTTTCTTTTTTTGATAATTTTTCAATCATCTCTTTCCTTGCGTGGATCAGTCTTTTAAGTCGGAAATTGGTGTAACGTTTTAAATGTAAACTAAAATAATCTTTAACTCAATGGTCTTTAACGTATTCACACACACACTCTGCATTGACATAATCAAGATATAATGCTTCAGTCAGATAACTGACAGGTGACATGTTACTTGTCACACATTTGACGTCTGGTGCAGTCTTTCACAAATCTTTAAAAACATCTTAGGTTTATTAGAAGTATGTCCATCTTGTTATTGTTATTTCTATTAGTTCATTTATTTATTTAAATCGGTTTGACTGAGATAAGCTACGTTAGACTACGTTCAGCGAGGTGAGGTTGGATTACATCAGATTCTGTTACGTTAGTTATGTTAAGCTCTTTCTAGTTTTGGCTGTGTTTGGTTAGCTTAAACTAGGTTAGGCTAGGACAGATTTCGTATAGGGCGTGCGAACGAGCGATAAATAGAAGAGAGAGAGAGAGAGAGAGAGAGAGAGAGAGAGAGAGAGAGAGAGAGAGAGAGAGAGAGAGAGAGAGAGAGAGAGAGAGATTGAGAGAAAGAGAGAGAGAACCACCCCATGTATGACCTAGACTGCAACTCGGCCGTCACGCGACGCGCAGAAATCAAGTCAAGTTCCTCCACAACCTGTTCCTTCGGCCCGACGCCCCCACCGGCAGCAGGTTGACCGGGAGGCGAGTTGAGCAAGTGCCCGGAGAGGCTGACCGTGGAGGCGCTGTCCGTGTGACCCGCGATTGCTAGGTAGATTGGAGACAGAGAGATGGATAGATAAATGGGGAACAAGCGAAGAAAGGGAGAAAGGGGATGAGAGATATAGCAAAAGAATGCGTAAGGAGAGGCAGTGAAACAGTAAGAAAGAAAAAGGTAAACAGAAGAGAGTGGAGTTGAGAATTAGAGAGAGAGAGAGAGAGAGAGAGAGAGAGAGAGAGAGAGAGAGAGAGAGAGAGAGAGAGAGAGAGAGAGAGAGAGAGAGAGAGTGAAAACCAAAACTAGGAGACGAGTCAAGGTTTAACGGTGCGAAAGGTTTTTCTTTCGAATTGTGAGTTGCACAATGCATTAACCTCAGCCATGTATGAGTTAGATTGGTATATCTAACCTGTGGCATATCCGGTGACGTTGCAGCAGGGAGAAGGGAGGTTTGGACGCGATAATCGTTGTCTTTCATCATTGCCTTATTTTCGCTCGCCTGCATGCTGTCAAGTGCATGATGTTGCTCTAGTGGAAATGATCTTAGCAACAGTTTCATGGGAAAACAAGTCGATTCGTTGTGAATTCTTTATTAATGAGTAGGATGTGTATAATAGAAATAAAGAATGGTATATGATAATGATAATAATGACGATAATCATTACTATTAACATCATTCTCATTATCATGACGCTTTTTTATTATCATAATTATTATCATTATTATCATTTTCGTGACATTTGCTGTTTCTGTTGTTAATATTATTCACATTACCATATTTCATCATTATTATTACTATTTTAGTAGTATTTGTATTTTCAGTATTATCAATATCAGCATTATTACCTTTAACATTATAATTTCTGGCAGTACCACTATCGTTAGTAATATCATTATCAGCTTCACTGTTCATACTATAACTATGATTATCATGATAATAATGATAATGATTATTATTATCATCACCAACGTTATCTTTGTTATTATCATTATCATCATTATTAATGTTGTTGTTTGCTGTTACTATCACCGTTATTAATATAATTATTATTATTATTATTTTATCATTGTTGTTATCATTAATATCATCGTTATTATTATCATTATTATTATCATTATTATTATTATTATTATTAGTAGTAGTAGTAGTAGTAGCAGTAGCATTACTAATATTATTAACGTTATTGTTATTATCATTATTATTATCATTTTTATTTTTACTATTATTACTACCACCATTATTATTATTGTTATCATTATTATTATCATTGCCATTATCATTATTATTATTGCCATTGTTATTATTATTATCATCATTATTATCATCATTATTATTATCATTAATATTATTATAACTATTATTATTATTATTATTATTATCATTATTGTTACTAGTATCACCATTATCATTATCATTATTACTATTACTACTATTATCATTCTAATCATATCTGTTATTATCAGTTACATTATCACCATTACTATAATTATTATTGTAATTGTTATTATTGTTAATATTAATATCATTATCATTATTATCATAATCAATATCATTCTTCATATTATCATTACCATCATTACTAAAACTTGCAGTAGTAGTAAATAATGATAAAGATAATGATGATGAGGATAATTGTAATAATAGCAATGATAATAATTATAGTAATGATAATAATAGTGACAATAATAATAATAATAATGATAATAATAACAATAATAAAAATAACAACAAAAACAATAATGATAATAATGATAACAATAATAACAATAACAACAATAATAATGATAATAATAATAAGAATAATAATAATAATAATAATAATAATAATAACAATAATTATAATAATAATAATAATAACAATGATAACTAAACTAATGCTAATGATAATAATAATGATGATGACGATAATAACAACAAAATAAAAACAACACTGATAATAATAATTATAACAAGAGTAATAATAATGATAGTATTGATGATAATGATAGTAAAAATTAACAACAGATAGAAATAATAATGATAATAATGTTAATAACAATAATGATAGTAAGATCAATAGTAATGATAATGGCTAATGTTCCTATTGCTATTATTGTTAGGGACAATAATAACAGTAGTAATAGTAAAGATGATAATAATAATAATAATAATAATAATAACAGTAGTAGTAGAAGAAATAATTATTAGATTAATAATAATAACAATGACATCAGTAACAATTAAAATGATAGATATAATGATAACAATAATACAAAAAGTAATTATAATAATGCTAATAGTAATAATGAAAATGATAATAACAATATCAGTAGTGATAATCATAATGACAATAATGATAATAATAATAATGATATGTTGATAATCGTAATAACAATAAAGATAATTGTTAAAACAATAATAATAATAGTAACAACAATACTACTACTACTATAATAAAACCAAAAAAAATAATAAGATGATAATAATACAATAATAAATATAATAATTATAATGATAATGATCATGATAATGATAATGATGATGATATGATGAAAATAGATGATATAATATATAACATAATAATATAATAATAATAATGATATGATAATAATGATAATAGTAATAATGATAATAATAATTATAGTAATTGTTATTATTACTATAAAAATAAAGAAAATAATAATGATAATAATAATAATATAAAAATAACAATGATGATTGTGATAATAATGAAAGTAATACATCATAATAATAATAATAATAACAATAATAATGATAATAACAGCAATCATGATCGTATGATAAATAATAATCATGATGACCATGATGTAAATAATGATAATAAGAATAATAATAATAATAATATAACATAATAATAACCCAATGATAAGATAATATACAATGACAATGATAATAATAATAATAATAATAATAATAATAATAATAATAATAATACAAAAACAATAATAACGATGATAATAGTAATGAAAAAAATAAAATAGGTATGATTACAACAGTAATGATAATATGATATGATAATAATATGATAATATGATATCATTAATGATGAAAATGATAGTGAAACAGTAATGACAATAACAATACCAATAATAATAATAATAATAATAATAATAATAAGGATAATAAATAATAATAAATAATAATAATAAAATAATAATAATATAATAATATAATAATATAATAATAATAATAATAATAATATTAATAATAATAATAATAATGATAGTAATAATAATAACAGCAACAATAATAATGATAATAATGATGACAGTAGTAACAACAAAATAATAATAATAAATAATATATAATATAATAAATAATAATAAAATAATAATATAATATGATAATAATAGTAAAAATATAATAATATAATAATCATAATACTATCAATAATAATAATGATACATCATAATAATAATGGTAAACATAATACTAATGATAATAATAATGATAATGATAATAATAATCATAATAATAATGATTATCATTACTATTGTTATTATTGTTATTGTTACTTTTATAATAGTAATGATGGCAATAATGATAATGATTGATATTATTATTATTATTATTATTACTATTATGATAATAATAGTAATAATAATGATAATGATAATGATAATTATTATTATTATTATTATTATTATTATTATTATTATTATTATTATTATTATTATAGCAATACTACTACTACTACTACTACTACTACTACTAATAATAATAATAATAATAATAATATTAATAATAACAATAACAATAATGATAATAATAATAATAATAATAATAATAATAATAATAATAATAATAATAATAATAAAAATAATAACAATGATAATAATAATGATTATGATAGTAATGACAACGATAATCATCATAAAGTTATTACATTATAGTAATAATAATAGTAATAATAATAAGGATAATAATAACAAAACAACAACAACAACAACAACAATAATAATAATAATAATAATAATAATAATAATAATAAAAATGATGGTGATGATAATGATGATAATAATAATAACAATAATATTAATAATGATTATGATAGTAATGACATCGATAATCCTCATAAAAGTCATTGTGATAATAACATAAGAGCAATGGTGATGCTGCTGATTGATGAATATTTAACATATTTACGAACCTGCTTTACCTCGAGTCTTCATACACTGGAAAGCCAACGACACTGTACGTAACGAATGATGCATTAGGTTTGGGTTAAAATGTAATGATACATAATGTAATACCCAATTTGATAGGTATAAAAAAAGTAAAAAATAGTGAGAAATGAAGAATGAACAGTAAGAGGAGAAAACAAGAGACCAGAAGAAAAATTTGAAACAATAAGCGGAAGAAGAAACAGGGATAAGATAGAGAAAGGAAACAGTATGGAAAAAGATAATAATACTATCTCAGCGACTGGGCCACTGTGGAATAATGAAAAATAATGATAATGATAACAAACGGTAACATGTGCGTCATTAGAAAACCACGTTTAATTGCGTTTTACCATATATGGTGCTTTCTACCTTTTTTTTTTTTTTTTTTTTGTGGAAACGCACACATTTCAGAAAAAATACTTGGTTTGCATCAGTGCTTAATTAAGTGGTCATATCCCAGAAATTGCACGTGCAATTCAAACTCCGTATTGAAGTCTAGGACGGTTTCTACGGCCAGAGAGAGAGAGAGAGAGAGAGAAGGGGGGGGGGGGGGGGGAGGGGGGGAGGGAGAAAGAGAAAGAAAGAGAGAGAGAGGGGGGGGATTACCAATATCATTATTATCATCAATATCATCATTATTATTAATATCATTACCATTATCATGATTTTTGGTCATTATCACTATCATCAGTATTATCATTATGATTATTTTATTTATTATTATCATTAGTAGTAGTAATATCACCATTATTGTCATTATAATAATTATATTATTATTATTATTATTATTATTATTATCATTATTATGATCATTATTGTTATTATCATTGTTATTATCATTGTTGTTATTATCATTATCTGATGCTGTCTTTGTTTTCTTATTACCACTATGATCATTACTATTGATATCATTATCATTATTTCATTGTTATTATTATCACCATTACTATTAATACTATTACTATTATCATTATCATTATTACCAATACTGTACATAAAGTATAATTTTATTTGGCATTCTGTTATTATCATTTTTATCACTATTTCATTATCATTACTCTTACAGTTATTATTTTTCATTATCATTTTATCGTCCCTATTATCACCATTACTATTACAGCCATACTAACCCGTGATTTACTGCATCGAAAATTCGAGAAAGCAACATGTGCCAGTTGCTTATTAGGCATCGCATGTCACGCGTGGAGAAGGGAAAACAATACCAGAATGGTGTGAAGTTGTCAAACGTTCAAGCTGTCAGCACCTCGACTCGCCTAATTATGATATCTCAAGCGCGTTGTCGAAATCTTGATGTTTGGATCGTGTACTTTCTCGAAAAGACGAATTGGCTTCCTTTAACTAGTTAGTTTCCTGCACGAATCGCCGAAAGAGGGACTTCCCATAATTTACCCAACGAGATAATTAATGCCGAGTGATAGCTGTGTAATGGTAAATAGAAGGCGGTTAAAGTGCCCAGTTTAGCTGTGCAAATTCGGAGGTAAAATCGATTATGTTGAGAATTATATGCTATAAGGATTACACAGCGTGTTCGCGTGCCTTCATTATGATCTTGTCTCGCCGGACCTGTTTTAAGGGAAGAGCGTCTTGGATCCTTTTTCGCTTTATTTCTCTCTCTCTCGTCTCCTCTTCTCATCTATCTCTCTCATCCTCTTCTCTCTCTCCATCATCCCTCTCTCTCTCATCACTATCTGTCTCCCCCTCTCTCTCCTCTCGTCCTCTCTCATCTCTCTTCTCTTCTCTCTATTCTCTCTCTCTCTCTCTCATCCTCTCTCTCTCTTCACTTCTCTCTCTTCTCTCTCTCCTCTCTCTCTCCTCTCTTTCTCTCTCCTCTCTCTCCTCTCTCTCTCTCTCCTCTCTCTTCTCTCTTCTTCTCTCTCTCTCGTCTCTCTCTTCTCTCTCTCTCTCTCTCTCTCTCTCTCTCTCATTTCCCTCTCTCTTCTCTCTCTCTCTCAGTCTCTCTCTCCTCTCTCTGCTCTCTCCTTTCTCTGTTTTTATTTCGTCGTTTGCTATCTTTTTTCTCTTTCTCGATGCTGTGTGTGTTGCGTGGTGTGTGTGCTGTGTGGCTGTGTGTGTGTGTGTTGTGTTTGTTGTTTTCTTTGGTCCTGTGCCATGTGTCGTTTCTGGTTGTTGTGTTTTGTGGGGTTTTCTCTGCGGTCAATGCGTGCGTGCGTGCGGTGTGTCCTTTGTCGTCGTCGTTCGTGCGTCGTGCTTCCCGTCTTTCCCCGTGTGGGTGCGTGGGTGCGTGTGTGCGTGGGTGCGGCATGTGTGTGGGGTGTAATTTACGCAAAAACACAAAAAGGGTGTATTTTAAAATTCCCCTTTCATAAGGAAAACCATCACCACCTGGCACGATAGCAATACAACAAGAACGCCAGATATTCCTAGAGAATTAGACTAACATGACCTGAATTTTAAGTGTGAAACTTTTCCTTTTTCTTAAAAACGGGTTTTAAACCCCACACGGGAAAGGGAAACGAAACGAGGGAGAAAAAATGAAACCCTTAAATTTGAAAAACCCAAGATTACGCATGTAGCAGTGTCCGTCTTTAGTTAGATATCTCTGTAGAATCTATTATTTATATACTAGGTCAAGGTCGTAACTAGAGATTGGATTTCTTGATAAAACTCCTTGATGATAGTTGTCGGGGAAGGACTGCTTCAGAATAAGTAAATATTGGGAAAGAAGACTTTGCTAATTTTTAAATGATTTGGGTTTTGCGCTTCAAATTTTATAAATTTATCTTATAGAAAGGGTTTTTTCCGTTTTAAAGGGTTTTTTTTGTTTGTTTTCCATTTTTTTTTCCTTTATTTTTTTATTATTTTACCCTTTATCTGGTTTTTACTCTTTCCCTTTTTTAAATTTTTTTCCCCCCCTTTCCTTTTTTCGCATTTTCTCTGTTTTTTATTTTTTTTCTTTCCCTTAATTTTCTATTTACCTTTTCTTTTACCACTTTTAGCATTTTTTAGTATTTTTTTCTTTTCCTTTTCACATGCGAAATTTTACATTTCAGGCAAATCCAAAAATTTTCCCCCCCAAAATGAAAAAGGGAAAAGATACAAATAAAAATTAAAAACCAAAACCGGGGCCATCTAAAAAAAAGGTCTTTACAACGTGTCCACTTGCAATGTAAATGAATTGTGACATCCGAACACGTGCGAGCAAGCCGTATCTGGTCCGGTCATAGTTCCAGGTCAAGTCGTAGATTCGAACGATGTCAATAAAAGCTTTATTCACGGGGGTTTTGTGCTTTGCTTTAATCTAACTTAGGTCACACTCTCTTTACCTAATCTCCCACCGATTCCCTTTGACCTTTGTTTAGCCTGTCACGTGTCAAAGGTCATGTTTCCGACAGGCTCGCGTGCACCCTTGTAATGCACGTCCAATGTGGTTAAATTTATGGGTTGCTGAATAAGACTGAAACCCGGAAAATCTGAAAGGGGGGCTGATACAAACACAAAAGACAAGTATGGAAATATCCAGACTTCATTTACAGAAGGGGCTTGAAATCCGCTTTAAAAATTCCCGAATTAGCGTTTGTTTTTCCCCCCCCCTCTTTTTTTCCAAATCTACAAAGCTTTATTGCTCGTTTTTCCCCCCCTAATCTCTTACTTTAGTCTTTGACGCCCCCCCCCACCTCTCTTCTCTCCCCCTCCTTTCTCCTCTCTCCTCTCTTCTCTCTCTCTCTTCTCTCTCCCTCCCCTCTCTCTCCTCTCATTCTCCATTTAATCTATATATCAAACTGTACCCGTCCCCTATTATCCAACCTTTGTTCTCACATTTTCCCCTAAAAAGGGGACCAAAAAAACTTTAAAAGAAAAAAAAAGAAGTGATATCTTGACAGCTGCTTCACAACACCAATCTGCCGGGAAAAAAAATGAAAAAGGCCCTAAATTTTTTGGCCCCTCCAACCCCTTCCCCGACCAAAATTGCCCCTTTTTGTCTATTCCAAATTTCACCGATTTTTTTCTTCTTTTTAAAGGGACCCCAGTTAACACATACAGCTTTTTTGGTTTCAGAAAAAAAGTTTAAACCCAACCCAAAAAATTTGGGCGAGCGCATTTTCGGGAAATTGGTCTGAGATCGCCTTCGGGACGCGCTTTAAGCAATACAGGAGAACCTCGTGAATAATCAAAAAAAAAAAAGAAAGTTTGGTTTAAAATGAAAAAAAACTAAAAAAAAAAGAAAATCAATTACCATTATTCAGCTACGCCCCGCCCGCCCAAGGGGCTTAATTGGGGAATTTTTCCGCCATAAAAAAAAAGTTTATTCTAATGAAGTGTCAGTTATTAATCGCACTTGGTTTTATATAAGTATGTCAGTAAAAATTTCACCCAATTATGCAGAGGAATTGCAACACTGTTGGGCTTAGGCGACAAACTCAGAAAGTATCAGTAAAAACGAACTAATTTGATATTTTTGACGGGACCCAAAAAAAATATTTTTTTTCCCATTCATTAAAACGATTGGGCAAAATATTTATTTGCCAAAAAGAGAGAAGAAAAAAGAAAAGAAAAAACATTCGGTTTTTGAATCGTTGAGCATGAGGAAACCACAATGAATTTTGTTTTTCTTTTCTACAAAAAAAATTGCTATGATTTCAGTTTGATCTTTTTTCCTTTTCTTGTTTTTAATACTTTTTTTAAATTTTTTTGATTTTAAAGTTCATTTCCCAAAATAAAAAAGGAAAAGAATCTCATTTGGGAAAAAAGGTTTATTTATATAAGGAAAGAGAGGCTAAGAGAAAGAGAAAAAAAAAAGAAAAAGAAAGAGGGGAAAAAGAAAGAGAGAGAGAAAAGAGGAAGAGGGGAGAGAGAAGAGAGAGAGGGGAGAGAGAGAGAGGAAAAAAGGGGAAAAAAAAAAAAGGGGAAAAAAAGGAAAAAAAAGAGAAGAGAGAGAGAAAAGAGAGAGGGAAAGAAAGGGGAAAAAAAAAAGGGGAGGAGAGAGAGAGGAGGGGAGAAAGAGGAGAGAGAGAGGGGAGAGAGAGAAAGAGGAGAGAGAGAGAGAGGGAAAAAAGAAAAGAGAGAAAGGGAAAAAGAGAGAAGAGAGAAAGAAAAGAGAGAGAGAGAGAAAAGAGAAGAGAGAGAGAGAGGGGAGAGAGAGAGAGAGAGGGGGGGGGAAAGGGGAGAGAGTAAATTAGTGAGTAAGTGACTTTTTTTTAGTGTGGGGGAGAGAGCGATTTTGGTGGTGTGCGCGGTGTGGGCGTTGCGTGTGTGTGGTTTTGTTGTGGTTTTGGTGTGGTTTTGTTGGTGGTGGGGTGTGGGGGGTTGTGTTTTGTTGGTGTGGGTGGCGTGTGTTGGGGTGTGTGTGTGTGTGTGTGTGTGGGGTGGGGTGGTGTGTGTGGAGGGAGAGATAGTAGAGAGATGATGAAGAAGATAGAGGGCAGAGAGAGAGTTAGTGAGGAGTGATAGAGAGAGAGAGAAGAGAGAGAGGGGGAGAAGAGAGGAGAGAGAGAGAGAAAAGAGAGAGAGGGAGGGAGGGAAAAAAGGGGAAAATGAGGGAGAGAGAATTTAGAGAGAGGAGAGAGAGAGAGAGAGAGGGAGAGAGAGAGAAAAGAGAGAGAGAGAGAGAGAGAGCCCGGTTTAAATTTAGTGGGTGAGAGAGAAAGAAAGAGGAGAGAGAGAGGGCGTGATTTAGGAGGAGTGAGAGAAAAGGGGGGTGGGTAAGTGTGAGAAAGAAAAAGAGGAGGAGAGAGAAGAGAGGGGAGGGGGGGGGGAGAGGAGAGAGGGGGAGAAAAGAGAAGAGTGGGTAAGTGAGGGGTGAGCGATGGAGAGAGAGGAAAGGAGAGAGTGAGGGAAAAGAGAGAGAGAGAAGGGGGAAAAGGGGGGGGGAAGGAGAGAGAGAGAGAGAGAAAAAAAGAAAAAGAGAGAGAGAGAAAGAGAGAAGAATTTGGGGGGAAAGAGATGGGGGAGGAAAAAGAGAGAAAAAAGGGGAGAGGAGAGAAAGGGGGGGATAAAAGGGGAGAAGGGGGAGGCGGGGAGAAAAGAGGGGAGAGAGAGAAGGGGAGAGAGAGAAAAAGAGAGAGAGAGAGAGAGCGGGGGAGGGGGAAAATGGGGGGAAGGGGAGAGAGAGAGAGA
>NC_051394.1:19200644-19205644 GCF_015228065.2 Penaeus monodon
TTTGAACAATATCCTTGGTAAAGCGAGTACTGCGGGACAGAGAGAGAGAGAGAGAGAGAGTTTGATATATGTCCGTACCCTTGAAAGTATTATCTCATTTACGTAGCTCCTTGCAAGTATAACTAGATGCATTAATATTTTATAAAGCATTATACCTAGAGACAGATCTGTCTGTCCTACAATATTAAAGCAATACATAAAAATTATTACAGATGTAAGGAAAAACAATGGAATCGGACGAGGAGACTTTTTGCGTCCATGAATCACTCTTTATTCTGTTAATATATGAATTTGTATACAGATTATGCATATATAGATGAGTATTCATGTGTGTATTTATGCACTCATATATGTATATACACAGCATGTATGTAGTAGCTACAAAAATAATGCCCTTAAAAATTCAAATCTAAAAAACGCATTCGAACAATTTGTTTACACTCCACTAACACGTGTTGTCTCGGTTTGTTTACGTTCGGAACTTGGTCTCTTCTTTATATTTAATAGACAGCTCATACCCAAAGATGGGGAAGAAAAGAAGGCACCAAGAGGTAGTAGAGGAATCTGAAGAAGAAGATTCACAGAAAAAAGACGAACCAGTGATAGCTGACAAGAAGTTTAATGAGTTTGATGTGAAAAATGTTGGGCAGCGTCTGATCGTCGTGTTGGAGAGGGCTAATTTGGAGAGTGTAAAGGTAAACCTAACCTTTTTATTCTTAGATTAGCAAATTGTTTACATAAGACCAGCAATAGCTTACAGATAACGCAATGTTAAAGAAGTCTGGCTGTGTTAGGGTTTTGTGGACTTAGCCTCAAAGTGATAACATGCAGCTGATATTTTTGTCATTTTGCGGTAAATATGAGGCGGGAGCAGCTGCACCTGTGTTGTTTATTGTCTATTACTTATGCTTTATAAGACAGCAGTGTCCATTTCCCTCTATCTTTGTGCATTGCTCCCGGTAACATAAACCTAACTTCAAAACGGGACCTGGAAATTCTTCAGAGTTGGGCAGCATGAGGCAAATCTGAGGCTTATGTTCTTTGTGCTCTGGCAAAGGGCAAAACTGTAGGCATGAAAAAAGGCAACAAATGGTATGATACTAGGATAATTTTCTAGAAAAGGTCAGCATCAAGACTGGTTGATCAGAAAAGATCAACCAGTCTTTTTCTAAGTCACTAATGTATACATTGTAAGAATGAATATTACTCTGACTTCATTGCTCTTTACTGTGAACTGTAAAGTAATTTGTGTATTACTAAGCTCTTGCTAAAATTATTATTTTGTAATTATCAATACCTGCTTTTCCAAATTGATGTATTTAATATATACATTTTTAATGATGATACTTATTTAATACATATTAACCCAAAACTAACAGGCATGCCCACTTTGAGTTCACTTTATTAATTGTTTTTACACATAGTCACCAATTAACCAATTATGAGTACTACTCGTCTCATCTGTTTACCCTTTTCCTTGATACTCAAATACTTTATATTATCTTATATTGCTTTTACAGATGTCAATGACATTATAGTAATTATAATGTCTATAATAAAAATAACACCGATATTGACAGCATTAGTGAAAGAAACATTTTTCCCGCAAATTTAAGGAAAGGTGAAATCAAGTAAGGTCACAAGCTCTACTAATTGACTCCTTTGTGGCTAAGCACTAACAGAACCATCTATGTGTAGAGACATTTCACACACACACACACACACACACACACACACACACACACACACACACACACACACACACACACACACACACACACACACACACACACACACACACACACACACACACACACACACACAAAATCTAAAATGCACCTAGCATTTTCCCAGCAATATTGTGTTAATAGTTATTTATTTAATTTTATCAATAACTTCTGTACATGTGAATTTGAGTTTCTATTTGCTGTAGGAAATTATATCCCCCATCCCTTGTGGGTCGTTTACCTTGGCTAGGCAGTAGGTTGGGTGTAGGCCCATTGTTAGGGCATATTGTATAAAGACCAAGGAACTCCAGGAGGGCTGATCCCCCATGGCTGTGGACTTAAGTAATATATAGTTAGGATGTATCGAGTATGGGGGTCTAGGGGCAAAGTCCATGGCTAGGGGCTGTTGGTAGTGTGAATACCTGTAAGTTTTATTGCTGATGGGTCCATTTCTTATGTGGGAAAGCCATTTAGCAACTTTGATGCAGACTGTATTTATTCTTTACTTTTTTTCTATTAATCACATATAGTCTCCACTGAAATTAGCAAATTAAAACCTATACTGGAGAGCATAATTTCCTTTGATAGAAGACATTAATCTGTATGTTAGAAATTAAAAGTAAATTGTCTCAATTATTCTTCAGAAACCATTTCATTTTGGTTGTTTTAGTTATTCTGTGCCTCAACATTGCTGATAATTTCTGCAATGTGTGCACTCATGGTTTAAATGGAAAAATAAGTTTGCTGCATTTTCCATTTTAAGGTGGATTTAATTTTGAACGTGCAAGTACATTAGCACTAATTTTAAAAACTTTCATTGCTGATGACAAGGCATCTGAAGAGCCTGTACTGCTGAAATGACTTCTCAGTACACTTTAACAGGAGTTCCACCAACCATTGAAGTTAAATGCTTGGCTAAGTGGTAATTTTACTTGAAATACACACTGTATCCTTTTTTCTACTGATAGATGATGTAGTAGATGGAATGTAGTTACTATATGACTGGTCTTCATGATCTCTTTAGGAAGTGATGAAGTGGGTGTGAGTACCCACTGTTATGGTTAGGTGCTGTAGGTAATGTGGAATTCTATAACATAAGACATGGCTGTCTTGTGTTGCTGTTGCTCAGAATCATCAGATAAGGAGTGAGTCTCAACTCACTCCTGCTGAAATATATATATATATATATATATGTATATAAACACATACATACATACATACATACATACATACATACATACATACATACATACATACATATACATACATACATAACATACATACATACACATACACACACACATACACACACATACACACACATACACACACACACACACACACACACACACACACACACACGCACACACACCAACACACACAACCACATACCGAACACATGCTGAGATATAATCATAAACGTTACATACAGCGCTTAAAACTCCTGCACATAATAAAAATCCACACATACTACAGCACATATTAAACAAATAAGCCATAACAAAAACACAACCTTGTCTTTAATTCAGAATATTATAACAAATAAGGAGACATTACATACCAAAATGTAACACTTTCATACCTCGTAGGACTTTCAAGAGGATTCCATATTACAAACCTAGGTAATCATAAATCACTTAAAATCTACTAAACCTAACAAATGCGATCGCACACATACAAAATATGTCCATGGAAAAAACATAGCCCAAATCTAGAGCACTATACATGCCATGACATTATGCTGCTTTTCGTCCTGTAAGACCTAATAGGCAAATTAAGCTCATTGATACTATGATTATGCATTTATAGAAAAGAACAATAATTGTCTTGTCCATCATCAAACAAAAAGGGGGTCAGGACTTGCCTAGTTAGGGAGTTGTTTGTCACTGCATGTTCACTGTCTTCACATAATAATGTATAACAGCAGTTGACATAAACATTTATTTTTTTCTTACTTATAGCAAACTTCCAATATAAAGTGTTGGGTACACCAAACTTACAGTTAAGCTTACACAAACAGTCAGTGCACATTATTAAAGCCATCTGCAGGCTAGCTAATTGTTACCCTATTCCATGTTTTTTTAGGGGGAAGAGATTTTATCTGTTACTATTATATATTATTTTCTGTTAACATTATTATGATAAAGTGAAGAGTGCATATGTGTATGTATATGCACTCAGCTGGCCGGCCGTAGGTACGGCTTTGTTAATGTACACTGACTTTTTGTGTGAGCTGGACTGCAAGTTTAGCATTGTAACTCACTGTATTGGATGTTTGTCCAACATTGTGTCTGTCATTCCTCACAAGAAAGCAAAAAATTAATGCTTCCACTAACTTACACAATGTATACATCTACTCCTGGTGCCATCAGATGACATCTGATAGAAGCTATGAAATAACAACTATTTCACATTATTAAGAATTCCTCCATTTGAAAAACAGGAGACAAATTTCTGAAATTTCTGTATTTCCTATGAACAAAATATTTGCCAACACCTATGCACATAATTTTCTGTTTTTCAGTTAATAATATGACTGACATCTCCCCGCCAAGGTTTATATAGTTGATTGGGTAGTAATTAGGTCAAAGTAGAGGTAGGCCAGTGTTATGGAATTATGCAAATGGATAAAATATATTGTACTCTTGTCCCATTCACTAATACATTTATAGTGTAAATAACATAAGACTTGTGTAAAAGATCCTGACATGTGCCTGATAAACAGACACTAAATGCTTTTACCACTGTAATAAGGTGCAGATAATGTTTTTGGGTGAGTTTTATTTTTGACCAGAAAATAGACAACTCTAAGGAATCTTTCTCTGCCTCCTTGTAGCAGCCAGAAATTCTAGGAGACTAAAACCCATCTCCAAAAGAGTGAGCACTTTAGCATTCCCTTCTTATTGTAGTTGTTTCATTTCATCATTTTAACTCAGAATGACTTAGAATGGTTATAAGATATGATGATATAGTTGAACTATAATTACATTATTATTATTATTATTATTATTATTATTATTATTATTATTATTATTATTATTATTATTATTATTATTATTATTATTATTATTATTATTATTACTACTACTACTACTACTATTATTACTACTACTACTATTAAGTGTATGTAGATAGATTGGGAAACTTTTTCATAACTGATGGGGCATACTAGGTATAATTTACCAAATACTGCTACTATGCTGATGGGTTTATTTTTGTTTGCAGCTTTTCCTTCATATAATGACACATAATGAAGACCACTACTCTAACTCC